>NC_041406.2:49494128-49709128 GCF_900747795.2 Erpetoichthys calabaricus | reverse complement strand
GAAACCGGAGGCCCCGGAGGAAACCCACGCAGACACGGGGAGAACATGCAAACTCCACGCAGGGAGGACCCGGGAATCGAACCCAGGTCCCCAGATCTCCCAACTGCGAGGCAGCAGCGCTACCCACTGCGCCACCGTGCCGCCCGTGTTGACTTTATTCTCAACATTTCCACTTTAATCTTGACGCTTATGACGAGAATAAAGTCGACATGTTGACTTTATTCTTGACATTTCTACTTTATTCTCGCCGTTTGTCGAGATTAAAGTCGACATGTTGACTTATTCTCGTAATTTGTTATTAAAGTAGAACATCGTAAACTAAGCTTTATCTTAAAACTAGCAAAATACCCGCGCTTCGCAGCGGAGAAGTAGTGTGTTAAAGAGGTTATGAAAAAGAAAAGGAAACATTTTAAAAATAACGTAACATGATTGTCAATGTAATTGTGTTGTTATTGTTATGAGTGTTGCTGTCTTATATATATATATATATATATAATATACACACACATAAACATAAATATACATATACATATATACATATCTACATATACACATATCTACATATATATACATATACACATATACACATCCACATATTATATATATATATATATATATATATATATATATATATATATATATATACACATGTCAACATATATATACACATACATACACACACACATATACATATACACATACATATATATATATACACACATACATATATACACACACAGACACATATATATATACATATCTACATATATATACACATATATATATATATATATATATATATATATATATATATATATATATATATATATATCTACATATCTACATATATACACATATATATATATATATATATATATATATATATATATATATATACATACATATCTACATATATATATATATATATGTACATATATATATATATATATATACATACATATCTACATATCTACATATATATATATATATATATATATGTACATATATCTACATATATATATCAAAATACCTGCGCTTCGCAGCGGCGAAGTACTGCTTTAAAATTTTTATTAAGAAGAAAAGTAAACCTTTTTAAACCGAGGGAAAATGTATCAATAACTATTTGTTAAGGATCTCTTTGTATAGCACGTTGTCAGTTCGCCCCTCTGCTTGTAATATGACCAAGCTGTGTGGTAGCTTACTGTTGAGCATGCAACGTACAGTTGGCCATGTGAAAAGCAGTCCTGCTTCAAATCAATGCCAACCTTTTGTAGGGTCTGTCCCTGAGACTTATTAATTGTCATTGCGAAGCAGAGCCTTAGTGGAAATTGTAGGCGTTTGAATTGAAATGGGAGATCAGAGGGTATAACGGGGATGCGAGGAATAAAAACTCTCTCCCCTGAGCCACCGCCAGTAAAAATAGTTGCCTCAATGAGGTTGTTTTGCAGACACGTGACCTGAAGTCTCGTGGCGTCACAAAGTTTCAGTGGCTGTACGCAAATCTACAATCGATTTCATATTCTGTTCATACCTTATCAAATGTGTTATTTGTTTTTTGAACAGGTTTGATTCATCGAAGTGATCACTCCTGCTGTGTTCAGTCACTTCACGTGATCCGCTCTCTTGTGTGATGTTGCGATGTCCATGGGTTTATTTAATGTTAGCTAAGACCCGGCAGTTAAAAGTGTCTTCTCATTAAACTTGTATCTCGCGAATATGGCATTGCAAACGGCAAACGGGTCAGTTCACGTGCTTACGTGGGAGGCGTGATGACGCGATATATTTTGATATATATCAAAATACCCGCGCTTCGCAGCGGCGAAGTACTGCTTTAAAATTTTTATTAAGAAGAAAAGTAAACCTTTTTAAACTGAGGGAAAATGAATCAATAATTATTTGTTAAGGATCTCTTTGTATATCACGTTGTCAGTTCGCCCCTCTGGTTGTAATATGACCAACCTGTGTGCTGAGCTTAACGTACAGTTTGCTATGTGAAAATCAGTCTTGCCTCAAATCAATGCCAACCTTTTATAGGGTCTGTCCCTGAGACTTATTAATTGTCATTGCGAAGCAGAGCCTTAGTGGAAATTGGAGGCGTTTGAATTGAAATGGGAGATCAGACGGTATAACGGGGATGCGAGGAATAAAAACTCTCTCCCCTGAGCCACCGCCATTAAAAATAGTTACCTCAATGACGTTCTTTTGCAGACACGTGACCTGAAGTCTCGTGCCATCAGAAAGTTTCAATGGCTGTACGCAAATCCACAATCGGTTTCATATTGTTTTCGTACCTTATCAATTGTGTAATGTGTTTTTTGAAGAGGTTTGATTCATCGAAGTGATCATTCCTGCTGCGTTCAGTCACTTCACGTGAGCCGCTGTCTTGTGTGATGTTGCGATGTCCATACCTCGTGTCTTCTCATTAAACTTGCTTACATATGGCATTGCAAACGGCAGCGGGTCAGTTCACGTGCTTACATGGGAGGCGTGATGACGCGGTGAAATACTGCTTTAAAAATTTTATTAAGAAGAAAAGTAAACCTTTTTAAACTGAAGAAAATGAACCGGTTGTAATATGACCAAGCTGTGTGCTGAGTTTACTCTTGAGCATGAAATCTAACGTGGTTTGTGCCCTTCAGAATGAAAACAGTTTGCATTTACCTCTTTAATAAAAGGCGAGCTTTTAAGCCTGAGAAATCACCCCGTAAATGCACACGTTTAATTGCACATGTGTTAATATGTATGGTTACACAGTATTAAAAGATACTCAAAAATTAACGTCATTTACCTTCGTTCCCGCGTTTGACTCGTGCTGTAAATCTCTTCCTTGTTTTCAGTTCACGTGATTATATAGGAGGCGTGATGACGCGATACGTGACTCTGCCTCCTCCATTAGAGTATATGGACAAAAAACAGGTTCCAGTTATGACCATTACGCGTAGAATTTCGAAATGAAACCTGCCTAATTTTTGTAAGTAAGCTGTAAGGAATGAGCCTGCCAAATTTCAGCCTTCTACCTACACGGGAAGTTGGAGAATTAGTGATGAGTGAGTGAGTGAGTCAGTCAGTCAGTCAGTGAGTCAGTGAGGGCTTTGCCTTTTATTAGTATAGATGAATATTTAATTTACTAGATTTTCTCAAACCCTGTCATAAGTTAATATAGCACATTAAATGCTTTGTGTTAAGTGTTAAGTTTATGAAAGTATTAAAATTCGAAAGTCTCCAAAAATGACAGTAAAGATCGCATTAGCGCTGACAAATGGAAATTATTACTCGTTGTAATAACGGAACAGTGAAAAGGGATTGAATATATGGACATAGGTGATATGACAGAAGTATATAGATATTGTTCAGCTTTAAAGTTTAAGTCAGGACTTGTATATCATCAAAATCGTGACGCCATCAAGGAAAAGTAGTGTTTCTTCCTAATGAAGACGCGTAAATCCACAAACAGTACAGGCAAAATATCTGAATCTACAATAATCTGCCTGCATTCACATCACTCAATGCTCAAAACATAGATTTACACGATTCAGGACAATGTGCTATGAGAATCTGTGGCCCCGCAACAATTACAGCTACTACAAGTTTAATTTCAAAGAAACCACAATTCAGTCAGGTTTATATTTATGATCACGGAGAAGCGATGCAACATAGAATAGAAATAAACCAACGTATTCGAAATTCTATAGCCAATAATGGATACAAATCCATATGTCCAAAAGTATCGCACTGTACACGAAATTTATCTGAAAAACACGGACAAATAAGTTTTCTTGGATTTCTATATGAATCTGAAAGATCACACTCCCATATATAATAAACCAACATTTGATGAATTGTCAGTGATAATAGTTTTGAAAGATGGAGATATCAAAGACAGCAGAGCCCCCTAGTATATCTATATATAAATGTATAAATTTAGATCATAAAACAAGTACTTACAGTGCATCCGGAAAGTATTCACAGCGCATCACTTTTTCCACATTTTGTTATGTTACAGCCTTATTCCAAAATGGATTAAATTCATTTTTTTTCTCAGAATTCTACACACAACACCCCATAATGACAACGTGAAAAAAGTTTACTTGAGGTTTTTGCAAATTTATTAAAAATAAAAAAACTGAGAAATCACATGTACATAAGTATTCACAGCCTTTGCTCAATGTCGATGCACCTTTGGCAGCAATTACAGCCTCAAGTCTTGTTGAATATGATGCCACAAGCTTGGCACACCTATCCTTGGCCAGTTTCGCCCATTCCTCTTTGCAGCACCTCTCAAGCTCCATAAGGTTGGATGGGAAGCGTCGGTGCACAGCCATTTTAAGATCTCTCCAGAGATGTTCAATCGGATTCAAGTCTGGGCTCTGGCTGGGCCACTCAAGGACATCCACAGAGTTGTCCTGAAGCCACTCCTTTGATATCTTGGCTGTGTGCTTAGGGTCGTTGTCCTGCTAAAAGATGAACCGTCGCTCCAGTCTGAGGTCAAGAGCGCTCTGGAGCAGGTTTTCATCCAGGATGTCTCTGTACATTGCTGCAGTCATCTTTCCCTTTATCCTGACTAGTCTCCCAGTTCCTGCCGCTGAAAAACATCCCCACAGCATGATGCTGCCACCACCATGCTTCACTGTACGGATGGTGCCTGGTTTCCTTCAAACGTGATGCCTGGCATTCACACCAAAGAGTTCAATCTTTGTCTCATCAGACCAGAGAATTTTCTTTCTCGTGGTCTGAGAATCCTTCAGATGCCTTTGGGCAAACTCCAGACAGGCTGCCATGTGCCTTTTACTAAGGAGTGGCTTCCGTCTGGCCACTCTACCATACAGGCCTGATTGGTGGATTGCTACAGAGATGGTTGTCCTTCTGGAAGGTTCTCCTCTCTCCACAGAGGACCTCTGAAGCTCTGACAGAGTGACCATTGGGTTCTTGGTCACCTCCCTGACTAAGGCCCTTCTCCCCCGATCGCTCAGTTTAGATGTCCGGCCAGCTCTAGGAAGAGTCCTGGTGGTTTCAAACTTCTTCCATTTACGGATGATGGAGGCCACTGTGCTCATTGGGACCTTCAAAGCAGCAGATATTTTTCTGTAACCTTCTCCAGATATGTGTCTCAAGACAATCCTGTCTCGGAGGTCTACAGACAATTCCTTTGACTTCATGCTTGGTTTGTGCTCTGACATGAACTGTCAACTGTGGGACCTTATATTGGATTTACCACAGGTGGACTCCAATTAAGCTGCAGAAACATCTCAAGGATGATCAGAGGAAACAGGATGCACCTGAGCTCAATTTTGAGCTTCATGGCAAAGGCTGTGAATACTTATGTACAATTTTTTTATTTTTAATAAATTTGCAAAAATCTCAAGTGAACTTTTTTCATGTTGTCATTATGGGGTGTTATGTGTAGAATTCTGAGGAAAAAAATGAATTTAATCCATTTTGGAATAAGCATGTAACATAACAAAATGTGGAAAAAGTGATGCGCTGTGAATACTTTACGGATGCACTGTAAATCATGAAGTAAATACACACTGAATCACAAAAATAATGTAGAATCAACACAAAGGAATTTAAAAAAATGAATGGCATAGCTTAAACTTAAACAATGACCTTAAACCTAAACTTTTAACAACATACTACTTGAGCAAATGCCTTCCTACAAGGTAAGTTGAAAAGAACGCAAAAAGAAAACAGGGCTAATGTATTATAAGAACCTATAGAAATAATAAAAAAAAAAAATCTTGTGTTTATTCTCAAATTGGCATAGTATATAAAACACGGACGTGTCAAATTAAAACTAAAAGATTGAAATGACTATAGATTTTTAATTCACTGCTAAAGACTGATTTAATTGAAATTATAAGCATCTCCTAAATGGGCATTCATTAAAAATGTGTTAAAACTGCATAAACACCATCCTCAATTGTTCATCATCGTCAACAAGTGTCTTTCAACTGGTGCACTGTGGGAATAATAGTGTAGTGACCCTGGGTCCTGACCTGAGAGAAACACACTCCTCAGGTGGTTGAGACCTGTCTGACAAGGACAGGACTACCTGGGGAAGCCAACAAAAACACCTCCTCAATTCCTGTTTTGTAGACACAGCATTTAAGAGTGCAATGTAGCAGCCAGGAGACGTGTCGGGGGTCCAGCTGACAGGTTGTGTGTTCGCCAACGACTCTCTCAGAGCTAACAGACCGAGGGCATAAGAGTGTTGACTAAGTAAGTGTATGTGAGCACCAATCTCCAAACTGATTTTTTTGACTGATTTTCAGTAGTCAAGACCCTTCGGACAGTTTAGCACATGTATGACATTTTTGTAGTTGGTAGAATCGTGGTGTGCCTTGTGATTTGTTGGGTTACAAAAAGTGTGCTGCAAGAGAAAAAAGGTTGGAAAACACTGCTCTACCTACACCTTTGCTTCTAGCATGCAAAAAGATCTCTGTAGCTGTTATCTCACCTAAAAACTGACACCATGCATTACTTGGATAGTTATGTTGTGTTCTTTGCATAAATTAGTGAGTTAAACACAGAGTACTGGTTTTAGTGCCACTCAAAGATAACTTATTTTGCACTTAGGTGGTATGACTATGTACTATACTATATGCTAAAAATAGAAAGTAGTGACAGTCAAAGAAGAGTTGGGGTTCAGGATGCAAACCCAACTAATTGCAGAGTACGAATCTAAGCTAAAAACAAATTAAAAAAAAACTTTCAAGGCCAGGTCCAATATTAGGCAAAGGCTTCATGGCCTTGGAAAAGAGCTTCTAGGAACTGGAGTTTGCCAACTCAGCCCTGTTGGGTTCTGTGGGTGCCACTTCACCTGGAAGTGTTTCCAAACCACAGTTTCGGGATACTGGAAATGCTTCCAGGTGTCACATACTGTAAAAGGAGTTGCCTGCCACAGAGTTGGGAGGAGGAAGACAAAGCTTGATGGAGAAGCGGAGAAGAGGGTGAAAGAGAGAGAAGACAACAGTGTTACTGAGTTGTGGTTGAAGTTTGGGAAACTCTTATGGCTTGTTTATACTTCACGCTCAGAATGCATATGCGCACGCATCATGGCTGCCACGTGTTCCCAGCATTCATTTGACACGTCCTCTGAGCAGGTCCTTAGAAATTAACACGACGCATGCGTGAGTTGCAGTACCAGCAAAAAGTGTGGGGGGGGGGGGGCGCAGTGAAATAAAAGTCGGAATGTGACGTCAGAGTTTTTGTTAACTGTCTACATGTGACAGAAAGCTGCTTTGCAGATCTTATAGGATCGATGTGCACGCTTCAATGTTTGATGAATGGTTCAATGTGGTGAAGCAAAATGCCGACATATAGATGCATTCGTGGTGCTTTTATATTCAAGCGTAGCATATTCCTGACCGTAATGACACGATACATTTTAAAAGTCTCACATACCATCTTTTGTGCCATCTTTTTTTTATAGCAACTTCACTACAGCAACATAATGTACAGCACTGTATTTGAGCCACAGAGAAAAAAAATAAGGACATGGTGAAAACGTGTATTTTGTGATTAAAGTGGAAATTTCGGCTTTAATCTCGAAATGTCCACTTTAACCTTGTAGTTTATTTTATCATTAAAGCAGACCGTCGTAAACGTCATCCCAGTTTTTAATCACTACGAGCTTCTTGGACCTGACAGCAGTGGCAAACAACAATACATCGCCACACTGTGCACATTAAATGTATGATATTCCAACTCTCTGCAAATTTAGAATCTTTAGATTTATACTTGATATCACTTTCATGATGAAATGCATTAAAGTATGTATGTTACATTTTACAGATAAATCGTTAATTTCGTTTAAATAATGAATACTGTTAATAATTACACACATGGGTGTGACACGGTGGCGGAGCGGTAGCACTGCTGTGTCGCAGGGAGTCACGTCGCTGGTATTTCCTGCTGGGTTTCCACACTGTGCTCCGGTTTCCTTCCAAAGATATGCAGATTTGGTGCTGCTAAAATGACTCCAGTGTATGTGTGTGCTTGTATTCACCTTGCGATGAGCTGAGGCCCCGTCCAGGGATTGTTTCTGCCTCGTGCCCAATGCTAGCTGAAATGGACACATCCCTGGATTGATGGATTTAATAATTAAACATCCTTTTCAGAGATATCGTGGTAAGGTGTCATCAGAATTTAATGGGTGTTCCAGGTAATTCACAACACAGAGAAGCCGAACTTGTTCTCACAGTGATAATATCTTGCACTGCCACCTGCTGAATTCCTCCAGATGTACGTAAAGTACGCGCGCAAGTATAAACAGGAAAATGCTTGCATAGCAGGAGCGTCCGCTGCAGCATGCGTCGTGTTAAGTATAAACCCGGCCTTACTGTGAAAATTTTCACACAAGTAAAAAATCCTCTTGTTGAGTGCTGAACTTGTGTCCGCAGCTTTGTGTCAGGTGTTTGGGAGCTGCAACACCCCCCCAGGGATCACTATATATATGTATATATATATTTATATATATATATATATATATTTTAGCCAAATATCAACATGTGTGCATGTATGGAGGAGTCTGCTCTGCTCACGCTCAAACACAGCCACTAGATGGTGCATGCATGCACTTTCACATTTTTTTGGCACTTGCATGCACCTCACTTCTCACTACGAAGGACCTGTGTGAAGCAAACATGATCGCTCAACACCGTGCAAGTGAAACACCTCAGCAACAGAGGGCAAGGCTTGAAGTTTTCACTAAAAACATTGTCTATCTGGAGGTAATTTCTTGAGATAAAGATTAATAGGACTCCTATGCTCATACATACCATATACATGTATTCCTTTGGAGTTTTTTGCCTCCATTACTGTTGTTTAAACTGTTCATCTCTTTACCTTTTATATTATTCAAGCATTATATGTCCATGAACAACATGGACTTGTTCTGTTTGGTTTGGGATCAGAGACATCAAAACATTTCTGTGGTAATACCTTATTGGTGTCTGAGACCTGACTGGGGAAAAAAGTTACAGTTCACTAATATAAACCAACTTAGGAACACACAGTTTATATACCATGGTGGAGCTGCATAGTTAATGTGAAAAGTGAATGGGTTGCTTGAGCACAAGGAAGTGGGGCAACCATTTGTCATGTCCTGATGAAATTCACATTGGTGTAAAGATGGTCTGGCAGGACTTTCCCACTTCAGTTTATATTCTCCATTTCTTCCTATGGAATTAACATGTCCTACTCATAGGAGATACCTAAGTTAATATTCTCTAGATCAGCGCTTCTCAAATTTCTTTAGAATTTCTTGCGTGGCGGTCCCTTTAAAAATTGTTCGATGGCTCACGGACCCTTTTATTAAAAATTAAAAAATCAATATTATTTCAAGAAAATTGGGGGCGCCAAATTCTTTACACAAGGGTGCCACATACCCACTGCATGGCACTGCATAGGTACAGGCTGCTGTGAATAAAACATTTTTTGACAAATAATTATTTATTCAGAAAATATTACGTACATCTTAGTTATTAAATTTAAGTTACAATTTTAGCTGATTTGTTAATTCCATCTGTGTGGAGGGCTTCTGACTTGATGCAATGGATGTGGAAACTTATTTTTTTACCTCTTCTAGATTTTTTGTATATTTTATTCTTAAAAATGTTTCTGAAGTCAACGAAAAAGGGTGAGGTAGGAACTCCGTCAAGTCTTTAATTTTTTTGGATTGCACTGTGATATCTAGCGTTATCGTGATGGAGGAGGACATAATTTAATATTTGACATTCTTTATTCATCGTCGTTTTTTAATTAAACATGGTAAAATATTTCAAATATGTAACACCATATTTATCCCATGAGAGAGTATCCCAGAGAGTAACTGCTTCGGAAAAAAGACTGTACAGGCATTTTAACCTTGTCTATCTTTCTCTTCTTATATTGTGGTACAGTATTCATTATTTGTTCCGTATCACAATAAAATTCAGAAATATGTCGCATTCAAGTCATGTCAATAAATAAGTACGGGTGTTTACTCTCAGCGGGCAATTGTTTTCCTAGAGTTCAGGTAGTATGAAGTTCCTAAGCTTAAGTATTTTTCCTATTTCTTTTTAGCAACAAAACACTATTTCACAAGAAGAAGTTAGATCTTATCTAATTCTATCCACTGTTAGATGTTGTTCTGCTTCAATGAGACCTTAAAATTATATTCAAATCAAAATCAATGGAACGACCAGATCATCAAGACTCTTTTCTTCATTGTGGATTTTTTAAACCGCCTCTTAGCAATCGCTTTATTTTGAATTGTCTCATTATGAACACTTTTACTTCATTTGCGTTGAGTGGGCAATTTCACCACTTAAGAACACAAAAAATGTAAAATATGTTGTTTGTTGATTATCTGTATCCACCTTTAGTGCTTTTATTTGCTTCTAAAATATACGAAAACTGTTCGCGAGTGTTTTGATTCTACGAAAGAATTGATAATTTTTCATTATGATAAAAATAATAAGGGCTGGTTTGTGCCGAGCGATAACGGTGGGAAAACAATACGGTAGCAGCGAATAATGGAACAGCGGATTGGTGGTCGGGTCTAGGTGGTGGGGGTAACAACGGAGCTCAGTCACTTACTTCCCCTCGGATGGTAAAGGTTAATAATTCTAAAAATATAAATAGTATAAATATGCAATCATTTCTCACGGTCCTGGGGACCACGGACCCCAGTTTGAGAACCGCTGCTCTAGATCTATAAATTTCCTTAACTGCCTCTTGTCAGTCCAGAGCAGGAGGCTCCACTTAGAAGTCTATACAGATTGCTGAGCTCTGCACCCCATCCCAGACGGCTATCTCAGCTGACCCCATGTAAAACGAAACAGACAAATTGTTCAAAATACCTCAGCTTTCTGCTTCAGTTAAAACAGCCACAAAAATGGAAATAGTCCAACGTTATGATTCAAGTACTACATCTTCTGAGGAAGAAAAGCCAACTAGGTCAGGAGTTCCTGAAAGTTCTTCCTTTTCTCAAACAATGCTCACTGTCAAGGTTAGCATTTCTAAATCAACAACATTCTCAGCCTCTCATGTGTCACCTAATCTCTCCATCCAAAAACTGCCAACTTACTCTATTCCACAATACACCCACAAACTTAAGGTTTAATATAAGGTGATGCAATCTTCAACATTAACCTTTGAACCGAAGTGCTCTGGTTCTATGCACCCTTAAGAGTAATGCCATGTTAAAATAAAATGCTTGTTATCGACCATCTATTAGTAGCACAGAAATCCAGACTGACAAAAGGCTGCTTCTTTCCTCCAAGTCTCCAGTAGTCGTCTCTGCCATCTGCCATGTGACAATATAAACTTTCCAATAGAACTGCAGAGAAAGTTGATGGTACTTTTGAATTTCTAAGTGGATGATAGGATAGTTTTTAGATATAAACACACAAAGAACAGTCAAATTGCAAGTCTGCAATTGAAAGTCAAAATTTCAGGGTCACAGTCTCATCCAAAATTATAAATTAGAACTGTACAGTATCCAGTTGGGTGAATGTGAGTAGCACACACCGACCTTTACAAAATATGAGAGTGACCAGAAATTGGTCTCAGTTTTCTTACTTTGGATGGATATCTCCTGGTTTGTACCGAAATAATCATTAATGTCAGTGGTTAGATCAAGAGATGCAAGGCTCCCAATAGCACAGCTCTAAGGATTCCCTGTTCGACATAATAAAAGCATAATCCCACGAGAGGGTCTTGAGTGCTGCCCCAGTATAATAATGTCTACCAGACTAATTCAGTTAGCTCTGTATTATGTATAAGTACAGCAAGCATGACCACAATGTCCAGTTTTAGCAATGCTCTTGCCTGTAAGATCTGTCTTTTCCATTTGGTTTATGAGAACTTCCCTGCCCCCCCCTCCATGTCTACCTGTCTATCAAAGTTACTGGTATAATAATGTCAAGAGTGCTGCATTTGTTTGATGTCTGTAGCCTGGCAATTTGCCTTTCTTGTGTTTTTATTTTTTTAAATTTGACTTTTTTTGCATACCCCTTCAAAATGCAGAGTTCCAAAACAGTGTGAAAAATCAGAAGAAACCTACAGGTGTTTGGATGTACTAGATTTGAAATTCTTTCATTTTTTTTTCCAGAATGAGGTCACAATGTTGAAAAATGAAGTAACACAACTAAAGCAGCTTCTGCTAACTCACAAGGACTGTCCCATCACTGCCATGCAGAAGGAGTCCCAAGGTTACTTGAGTGAGTAGCTGTTGTTGTCACCATTATTGTGATTTTTTTAAATGTCAATCAGTCTTTAGAAAATTTGCTGAATAACAATTTTAGGGTGTTTAAAAGTGTGATTGTTACCAAGGTAGGCACTATCTATGAGTGCCTGCGTGTTTATGTGACACTGTTGCATGTAACTGGGTTTCCTTCAGACTCGGTGCCTCCAGAGAAAAGAATAAGAGGCAGGGCTGCCGAATGTAATTACTCTGGATTTCAATTAGCTCCACCGAGCTGGATGCATCATAAATCAGTTGCTGAGAAGACCACAAAATGACGGCTTCGTACAAAGTAGAACTAACAGATGTTATAAAGAGCTAGCTGTTATCGAATTTTTGGCCTTGGCAATGTTTATAAATGAACCGCAAGGGGTGGGTAGAGCAAGTACTGAAATGAATGAGATTGGTCAAAAGGTGTTCTGGGAAGCAGTAATTCCTTGCAGAAATATTAGTACAAAATCTACTGTACAAGGAATGTGTGAACTACACAACCTACTGCTTTAAACCTAAGGGGTGGAAAGACAGGTAAAAGAATGTTTAAGTCCTCCATATGTGACTGTGATTTTAGATAAAAACCAAAATATGTAAATATTGTGCCCAAATTTTGTGTTTTGTAGTTGGAATAAATCATATTACTCTTTTAAACTGGTAACACTGGCTCACATTTTGGAGAATTTTCAAGTGGGAAGAAGTAGAATTTCTTAACTAATTTTGCTTATAAGAATATATGACACACATCAGTGGAGATCCCAAACATTCTTGGAAGAATCTCCCAGATCATTTAGACTAAAGACGCACATTCCCTACATCACAAATGCAATTCAAACTGCCCCTGGCTGTAACAAATACAATTACATAAAGTATTGAAATATTTTGTTTTGAACATGCATTTGCGCATCATAAAACTTAAGTATCTAGAAGAACAAGTACAGATATGCCCCAAAATAAACAAAATCTCATCCAAAAATGTCAAAGCAAAAATAACAACTTGAGGAACATTATTGGCTGTATCATTAAAAGCAAATATTTGCAGGTTGAGGAAAACAGCAATTATTTAGCCTTTACAGTTTTCACTTATTTTTATAAAAACCCATAAAACCTTAAAACTAATAAAGGTTCTTAATGAAATGTGAAAACCAACAACAGCAACATCCAACATATGTCTGCATTCCTTCGAAATGAAAATTTGTGGTAAAGACTGGCAAAGAGCACTGAAACCTGATAAACTGTACAAAAGAAAACACAAGAGTGACACAGCCTGTATCTACTTGGTATTGCATGGTGGCTGCCTGGCAAGATTAGTTCGCATTCTTTATTAATCAAATAGTATTTCAGGGATGGACAAACTGGCACCCTGGACTGCCAGTTTTTAATTCCAGATAACTAAACTATAGACCCACCAAGTCAGGGTCTATAGATATTTTGTATCTTTGCACCATCCAAGATTTTCCTAATCAAAAACAATTTAAAAAAACTCAATGTACAATTCCTCATTTAGATCTTAATTGGGTGTTGTATTATATATTGGTACCCCAAACTGCCGTTCTGTAACTTCTGACACACACCCCCTAGCAAGCGACATGGTGAGACCAAGCAGCAAATCAGTAGAGTAAATGAGAGAAAAAAACTGTGTTTCCTTTTATTCAGTTGGCGTATCAAGGGCAAGAATGCTGAAAGATAATCAGGGCATGTTGTCGCTTACCACAGCACAAACAAGGTAAGACAGAGCACAAAACTTCATTATGGATTGAAAAAAGAGCATGCCATTCCACTACAGGTTCAGAACCTGTTACATGTGAAAGATATTATAATTATAACCAGTATTAGACAAAAATAAAGTAAAAATAAAATTTCAAATGTGCTGGAAGAACATTTTTAGCTAGTTAAACACAGAGGATATTCCACATGGAGATAACGGCAGGGAGCAGAATCAGAACCAAATCAGAGTATGTGCCGTGCTCTGTGCAGAAAACATCCAGAAACCACAAATAAATGTGGTCCTGAACAGGCAAACCAGATATTAAGATCAAAAAGCACAATATCATTCGACTGTTACTAAACTGTTCATCCTGCCAGATTTAACAAATGCCAGTGCCGTGCTGTGTCATTTCATTAAATGTACAACATGGATACACAGATTACACTGATAGAGCAGGTAGCCCTTTCAGACTGACAAGGCTGCTTACTGCTAACACCAAATCATGCCTGCTGTTCTGGCACCCTCAAGCTTGTCAAAATGCTCCTCACTATTAGCCCAAGTACTGCAGAGTATGAACATGCTTTTAGGGGCCTAAATGTCATTCATACTATCATGAGGAACCACTTAAAGGAGAATGTTTGAAAATTAAGTGTGATGATTGAAGCTTGATAGATTTTAATGCAGATGTATATGTGGATCACTGGACGCTTTTGACTACAGGTTCTTAATACAGCAAAGTGCAGATTGCACCTCAGAGGAACACAGAATGTCAGAAGTGCTGATATTTTTGGCACAGAAATTAATTTGTGGGATCTAAAGAATACAATGCTAGTGTAGTTAATTTCTTATCATATATTTTTGTAAATTTGGGGAAAAAGACCATGTATTAGCATGGCACAATCCTGTAAAAAACATTTATTTACTATAATGTTCTCTTTACAAAATGCCACTATATAAAGATACAAAGCTGAGCTATCAGGAGACTACCAGATTTAGAAAGCGGGTAGCCCAGCAGACTTCCAAATGCATTTATAATTTGTGTAGCTCAGACGGAGATCCCAAGGGTGTGTTGCTTTGTTTGCAGGTTTCAAGCTCTTTCAGATCAGTCACCAGTTTTCTAAACTCAAGTTATTCTGGACTGGACTATGAAGTCCATCCCAGCAACAGCCAGTGTCAGGCAAGACCCAGCTCAGAACTGCAAGCAAGTAACAAATGGTTGTTTTGTGTCTTACAGGGTGGACTGATTAACTTGACTCTTGTTGTTCCCAGGTCCAGAGAGTAGCCCACCAGCCAGCCCTGCTCCAATCTGCTCGCAACAGCAAGTCATTCAGCACAACACCATCACAACCTCCACGTCGGCCGTCAGCGAAGTCGTAGGCAACTCTGCACTAAGTCACTTAGCCAACCACAGAACAGACATGAATCCTATTCTTTAAAAAACTAACAGCAGCTCACTGACTGCTGAAAACAATTCTGTTGCCTCGTTTGAGACTCTTTTTAAGAAGAAGAAGAAAAAAAAAACAAACTCTGATGCCTGGAATCAAATTCCAAAATGACTTCAATTTTAATATTAGAGGCAAATTGAATTTTTTAAATTGTTGTTTGTATTTAGTTGTAAGGGAAATATGCAATTAATTTTTTTCTTTTTTTGTGAAATGCTTTGTAACTTTACTTCAAATTCCAGAGACTGTTCAGAGCAAATGGCGCTAAAGAACACCCTGGACCTACAAGTGGAAATTTTGTCAAACCACCAATTCAGTTGAAGGCCTCACAATGTGACTACTTATCGTATCCTGAGCTTCCAAATCAGTGTTTTTGTATTTCTGAAGATATTACTTGGCAATTACTTGGATTCCTTTTCTCCTTTTTATTAATAGCATTACCAGTGTTTTATTCTGTTCACTGAATAACAAAAGGTGCAGTACAATGTGTGTGCATATGAAAATGTATACTTTAAAAAAGGAAAATGCAGTAATCCAAAAAAGAGATCATTTAACCTGGGTGGCTCCCAGTTTATAGTGCTCATTAAGGTTACCGGTAACTTAGAAAGTTTTATTTCAATAGAAAATTGTAACCATGGATAAAATACAGTCCAGCTGTCTGACCAAATATGTAGACATACAGTATGCATTTAAAACATAGGAAGACTTTAATAAGGAGCGTCTCTCCCGCTTTGTTTTTTGTGCTTGAATGAGAATAGCTTCAAATATGTGTGTCATACACTTAACAGAGAGCTTTAATCAGTTAAAAGCCTTCAGTAAGACATCTATCAGTCCTAGTGTAATACAAATATGAAATCTTCACTTGTCAATGATTTGTTACAATCCCACTGTATTGTTACAAAATGTCACCAAAGTAAACTGCCAAAGGAGTGATAGAGAGAAAGAGTCCCCAAAATGCTAAGTGGGGTTTTAAATGTATGTGCAGTGATTAGACCCTGAAGTGGATAATGTCATATTATTCTATTCTATTCTATTCTATTCTATTCCAGTGCCTCCCTTCCATACATACGCACATGAAGTACACAGACTAGAAAGAGAGAGAGAAATGAAATGCAGATAGGCACGACTCTTAAATGTAAGATATTGGTTGAAATGGTTAAATGGGTTAAACAGCTTTATTGTGGGCAGTTTGCCAGGTCATACTATGCATAATATATATTTTGCACACTTGCCCTCTATGAAAATTTCTTTCTATGGGCAATTTTTTAGAGAGAAATAGCAACATGAATTTAAAATGATTGTGTTAGCAGTCTGAGAACTGAGTAGAGTGTCAGCTCCCCAGTATCCTGATGGACATTTTTAGATAGGCGCTGCAGCCGTGTTGTTTGTTAAAATGTGTCACCAGCAATTTTTTGATTTACTTGTAATTTGCTTTGCCTCAAACTTAACATTATGAAACTACTCAGTGTTATACTTTTTTTGCCTTTTTTCCATCACAAGATTTAGCCAACAAGCAGTACTTAGAAAAAATATGTTTCCCTTTTTTGGACATGGCATTACTAATAGACACATTTTTATGTTCCTCAACTAGTCATTGATAATTTTTTCATGCAAAAATCAGAGACGTGCATGTGTTGTGACAGTCACCAGGCAAAAGGAAGCCGACTGCTGTTGTAATATTCTGTAACACATAAACGTTTAAAATTGCAAGTGTTCCAGAATATTACAAAGCTGACTTATTACAAACAGAAGGCTCCAAAAAGAGCACAGTAAACTGGAGTTAATGAATGAACTGCTGCCTCAGAGCTTGTGCGTCCTGAGTTTCATTTTCTGTATCTAGTTTGCATAACTGCCTTGTGTTCATGTAGAGTTTTACTTGCCTTTCCTCCCACATCTGAGCTGACCAGGTGTGAGTGAGTTTGGAGTTGTCCATAAATGTGCTCTACATTGGAGTGATGGTTCATCCAAGGTTAGTTCATGGCCTTCACCCAAATAATAGAAGAAATGGATGAATAGATGGAATTAATATTTGGTAACATGGACATTTTACCATCTTTTCAGAAGTAGAGAAACAAGGAGAGAATGAAAATTTATAGCTGCCACATACAGTGGTACCTTGCGATACGAGTTTAATTCGTTCCGTGACCGAGCTCGTAAGTCAAAATGCTCGTATCTCAAATCAATTTTCCCCATTGAAATTAATTGAAATGAGATTAGTTCGTGCCAGTCCCCAAAAAACCACCCTAATTATTTGTTAAATGTTTTCAACATAAGAAAAATGTATTTATAATGAACAAATATTGTATACAAACAAAACAAAACCTAATACATAAAAGAGAATCTCAAGAAATAAACAGATGTTGGCGAAGCCGATTAGCGTATTGTAATGTTTTTTTCTTTCACTTTTGCTTAACTTAATTTTCTTCTCGTTTTTTTTCTTTTTTGCCACGCTTTCCTAACTTTCATTCTCAAGGCGTTTCAATAGAAACCTATCCAAGGAGCTTTGTTTAGTCCTCCCCTTTAGAATGTGTCTGAAATGAGTTAGGCAAGTGTCATTAAATAGCGCCGCTGCACGATTAGTTGCAACTTTTTCCCACATTGCAAACACTTCCTTTATCTCACTTTATGAGGTAACCTCCTCTGCGATACCGATCTCCTGCAGAACCTCCGTATGTTGCCGCGTCTGCAGTTCTGTCAACTCCTCCATCGTCAGTTCCTCGGAATGTGCAGCGACAAGCTCTTTGATGGCTCGTATTTCGAATTTTGGCTCATAACTCAAGGCAAAAAATCGACCTAGTGACGGCTCGTATCTCAAAAAACTCGTACATTGGGGCACTCGTATCTCAAGGTACTACTGTACTAGATTAAAAAGTCCAATAATGGGATTGGTTTTAAGTAATCTCACTGGCATCCAAAACTGCACACTTTGTTTTTATGCCAGTCTTTCGTTTGAGGCTGCAGCTTTTCTTTCTGTGATCATTTCCCAGAAGCCATCAGCTTTGGTGATGTAAATGTCCTGCATATAAGGGAGAGCCATAGAACTACAGCACAAGCTGCCTCTGCTTGCTTTCACCCTCCTAGCCCACATTCCCCCCACCGTCCCCTGCTACCCGACCTCCTCAGCAATGGTTAGAAACAAGAGTGTGTTTGTCAGAAGACCAGGTACAAGTGACTGGAGTGCCTTCTTTAGCAAAAACTGTATGCTTATGGTTTAATTTGTCAGGGTTATATTAAGCGAAACTGGTCAATGTGATTTGCACGTGCATGTCTCTAAGGACCAACTTTATAAAGCTCTGTATTTTTAAAACACCGCCTTTGACTCTTTTTTATGGGCATACTGCATGGCTAACCACAGTGATGTTTGCTTTGAGGGTTTTTTGAATTTGTCTAACACTTCCAGCATGTTTCTTCTGTCTGTATATACACAGGAAAGAATAGCCTCCAGAGGTATTAGTGGTTGAAGGTACCCTGTCAAAGCTAATTAGGTCTGTAGTGCAAGATGTGTGTGGCTGAAAGTGCAGAATGACCCGCCACAGTTAAACGAGGGTCCAGGTTTATTGGCATTATATTTGGGTGACTTGTAAAATACAAAAAGCAACTGCTTAATTGCATGTGTATTCCTAGGACCAAAGCTGTTTAGGAAACAGCTATCATACTGTATTAAACGTTTTAATTGGAAAGCTTCAGCTAAATGCATTAAAAAGCTTTAGTTACATTCCAAAGGAAACATACACATTGCCGAGTATATTAGGAGGCCCTGCTTGATAGATAGGTTATAATCTGAATATACAAAGGTTTAAAGTCAACAGAAAATAGTATTAAAGACGTTAGAACCTGGTGATTGAGCTCCACATTTAGGAATGCCATCTGCCACACGTCCACCATAAACTTTGCGACTTTCATTTGTGAGAAAATTATCTCATGTAAGGGAAATATGAAATACATGAGGCCCACCATCAGCAACCCTGCACACCTTGGCCAACTTAACCTTTTCATTCCTTTCAAAACGTTCACAAAACAAAACAATGCCATTTCAAGATTACAACAGTGAGCAAGAATTAGGGTACTACCCAGGTGGACAATTATTATTGACTGCCATTTAATTATAAAAAGTTCTTTCCATTGGTATAATATGCGCCAGTTATCCAGTAATCATATTTTCACGTTTTAAAAAGTATTGTAAGTCAATATACCATCAGCATTTAATAGTGTAGTGGTCAACAGTGTCACCTAACAATCCCAGGGCCCCGAGTTCCACTCCCGGTCTGATTCCTGCCAGTGTCGAGTTTAGATGTTCTCCTTGTGACATTGTGAAGCTTCTCCAGGGATTGTGTCTGCTTGCCACATGCTAAAGGTTGGTGTTTGAGGTTTATGGGTGGCAGAACACTGCCCAATGGGAGTACAGTGGCCTGGTGTCTAGTCAATAGCTACCCCACCATACAGTCCACCCTACCTGTCATGATCTGGAAAAATAGGTTTCAAAAAATGGATATTTTTTAAAAAGGCCTACTTGTTAGACGTGGGGTAATATGAACACCAGCCGGGCCAAAATACAAGGCAAATCTACGTAGAAGCAGTTTCACGACTGCCGACATATAAACCACTGGACCTTTGTCGCCAGCTCTTTCACGACATCTCTAATTGCAGGCCGTTCATGACATGGTAGGTAACATAGCCTTGTCTGCCAAGTTCATAGTCTGATTACTAGGAGGCCATGTTGCCAGTACTTGACACTCTACACCTTGAATCCAGCAAACACTAAACTGTGATCCTTTTAGCCAATGGTGTTGAAAATATTGTGATTTATTTTCTTTACCCATATTTATCTTAACAAATAACCAATGATCAAGACAGTCTGTGTACGCTGATGTCACACATAGCAGTGGACATAGCAACCGTTTACTTTGACCTACATGTGTCTGGCACTTTTAGTCACAGCTAGAGCAGTCATTTTTACAATGGATTACCTTTCAATCATATTTTTTTCAACAATAAACAACAACCTGTCAACTTTTTGGGTACTTGAAAATGGTTTGTAACCCTGAGAAAGGGAAACTTGAAGTCGGGGCTCTAATGATACTGAATGTTGCTCTGTAGACATTTTCGCACTCTTCTCCCTTCTGTGTTTTGGTGATAACAGAATTCCTGTAGCCTTTTGTGCACTTTGTCCTCTTTTGGCACAGAGCGAACAGTGGCCATACTTATGAAATCCTCCCTTCTTTTGTGATATTTTTTTTCCCCCAGAGTTACTTGCACTACCGCTTAGTTGTCTGTACAAAGGAAGCCAAGAGCTAAAGGACCAAAAGAGAGGCCACACTAGATCATGATGGCTTGAAGAACAGAATGTGTGGTGATGCCCAGCATCAGAGCTCTACTGGAAGAATAATGATGACAGTAAAATATATGTATATGTTTGGTTTTGCTTATTTGATACAGAATATGCGGTCAGCATGAAAATGCATGTGGCGTCTATCATTGGACTCTGCAAAGGCCTGCGCTCAGTTGTTTGGAATCTCTTGACCTCAGCACTGGAATTAGAATAATAACCGTACTAATGGAGAAGGCCTGTGTCTGTGCAGGCAACTCGAATCATCTCACTCTGCAACACCATTGAAGGGAATGGAGTGTTTCAAGAGATGGCTGACACTCGGCAGCGTTCACAACTTGAATTTTATTGTCTGGTAAAATTGAATTCAAGATTCCATTAAGAGAAGTTGCTGAAGCAGACGGTCGTCGTATTGGCAGTGTGTGCCCTGAACGTGTTGTTTCCTAGGATGTCTAATTTCTCGTTTGCGTGTGGAGCATTACATTTACTCTTTTTATTGTGACTCCTCATTTCTTCTTGTCTGTTATGTTTCTCAAGATGATTCAGCTTCTGTGAGGCTATAAACACTATTGAAGCACCATTGTTTGTGATTCAAAGGCAAAAGAGCTGTAGTTACGTACTGGAGGTTTCTTTTTTTGTCAGAGATGCCTATATATAGAGTATTCACAAGTATAAATATTGTATAGAATTTCATAATTTTGTAATCTTGTACATGTAACTCAACCACCTTCCTTTTTGGAAGGAGTAAATATTTGGTACATATTTGTAAATAACTTTCTGTGCAGCACTTAATACTTGTTTATTTTATAATTAGCTTTTTTTTGGCTTTCAGAACGCTTATTGTTAAAAATTGATAATTAATGCATAAAGGTTTGTTTAACTATGTAAAATTTTTACATTATTTCTGTATGGTTTTAAACCTTTTTTGTTCTTTTTTGCATTTGTACAAATATTAAATATCTATAGTCTAGTAAATAAAGCACTTGTTTGCAAAAGTGTAAAAACTTGTGTTACTGTTAATGATTTTAAGTAAGTCGCCAGCCCATCCTGTCACTGTTCTGTTGGCCAGCATTTCTAAGACACCACATTAATGCAAAGTAGCAACAGCCATATGTGGTTTCAGTCTCACACTAAAGACAAAGTCACATTACAAGACCTCTGCCAAAATTGATGACTGCACATGCTGAACTCATCATAAGAGGAAGTCACGTTACTTGACTAGAAATCACAGCGTTTGTCAAATCACACAACTCCCTGATGAGAGATGACTTTCACGCAGTTTCACATTTGCGGAGTATCATGAGTTTGCCTCTTTTTCGGATCGCCAATGGCACGCTGTTTGACTGAGCAAGTGCTGTATGAATGCTTTACAGGTATGTGGCGAGTTCAGTTGTCACCTCTGCCCTTTTTTTTTCATTCTGCTCTAAACATGAAACATCAGAAACATGAGCCTCTCTTCTGCTTGTGAGTTTCAAAACAAAAATGTTCTTTATTCTTCACAGCTGCACTGTATGCATTATACTTCTGGGTGAGCATTGGCTTTCAATAGAGACCTGTGACATTTGATGAACTGAAACCACTAGATACTGAGGTCTGTATTCCAGAAAACTGGGTGCTCTCATCTCAGTGCTTCCTGGTTCATGTTTCTTTCATACTTGCTCATCATGGCACTGCTTTAAACTGGAGCGCCACGGTCTGTAACATCGTGCTGCATCGTTGTCCTCCATGATGATTTTGATGGTCATTCCAGATAAAACAGCATACCTGAGTGGGATAAAATCTTTATACATACCATATAAAAACCTCCAAAAGAGAATGGTCACCCAATGGAACATTTATTGATTTTTATTAAAAATGTACAGGCAATAGGGAATCAGCACTGATGCTTCACGGCTCCACCTTCAAGGCTTTGACCCAAAATTCACTGGTCAGTGTGGATTTCGGATGGTGTCCCTATTTCTGTGTGGCTTTTCATCCCAGACATGAATGGGTTAGGGGAATTGGTGGTGGCCCTAATCTAAGTGTGTGCATTCAAAAGTAAGCTCTACAATGGGCTACCAGGGCCATTTTCCTGCATTACACTCAGTAATGCCAGGACAGGCTCTACCCTGTGCCCCAACCTGAATTAAGCAGGTTTGAAAATGTTATGTATGATGCCGCATAAGGAACTTGTTTGGAAACTCGACATGTGCAGTCATTAACAGTATGAGGCGGCATGGAGAGGCACCAAAGCCAGAATTAAATTTCAGGTAATTTGAAAGTGCTCCAGAATGCATTATACAATTATATTTTAAAATAGTTGGTTCAAGTTTCATGCAATTGTAAGAAAAAACAAACCATATCAGACTCGTAGAGCTTACAGTGAAGTCCTCTTCATCAGAGTTTGCAGTGGAGATTGCCATTATCTATCTACTTTACGAGGCTTATCCTCACTTGGACAAAGCTGGCAGAAGCACCTTCAGTACTAACCTGCCATCCCCGTTAAAGGGTAAATTCAGAGATATGCAGGTGGATAAGCCAGTGGTGCCCTGGATAATGGACTATCTGTCAGGTAGTGCACAGTGTGTGAGACTCAAGGACTGTGTTTTTGATATGGATATGACTGGAGCACCACATGGAACAGTCCTGTCGCCTTTTCTATTCTATTCACTCTGTGCACCTCTGACTACAAATAAAATCCGTCATTCTGGTATGTGTTCAGACCATAGAGAGTGTGTATATCTAACTGTCTATCTATTTAATGTGTTTCTATAAAAACCCAAATTTCCTCCTGGGGACAGACAAAGTTCTTTCAGTTATGAAGTAATAATTAAAATTGTCCCTTTGCTTAATCCAGTTGTACTTTTGTAACTTTCATCAGCAGGATGGGGAATACAGTGGAAGAAGCAATGTATTTTCCAGGATGATCTTGGAGCTTCCGTACCGTGACACATAATATGTTCAAGAATTATTGTGAGAAAGCAAACCAGGAGAGGGTTAATGAAGACAGATGCAGTCCGGCAGGGCCATGGTCAAAACCGGGAAATCAAAAATTAAAAACGAGTAACCAGGGGCCTCATGTATAACGGCGTGCGTAGAACGCACACTATAACACGGCGTAAGCACAAAAGCAGGAATGTGCGTACGCACAGAAAAATCCAGATGCAGGAATCTGTGCGTACACAAACTTTCACGTTCTTCCACTACATAAATCCTGATCAGCGTGAAAAGTAACTCACGTGCACGCGCCTTCTGTCCCGCCCCAACTCCTCCCAGAATTACGCCTCTTTGAATATGCAAATCGATATAAATAGCCTTCTGTGAAAAGACAATGGGAAAAGCACGGGGGAAAATATAAGAATTTCAGCGAATACCAAGTGGAGGCAAAGGAAAAACGTACTATTTGTTGGTTTAAACAGTGGTATAATCAACAAAAGGAAGTTGATCGAGTGACAGTGTCGGAGAAACTCGAAGGTTCAAGTTCACAAAGTCGCACAGTGCCCGAAATAAAAAAGAAATCACATATCAAAGTCGGCGTGAAAAGGCAAGTCGTAGCCCACCATCTGTGTGTCATATGAAAGCTTATTAGGGTACTGACAAAAAAAAAAAGGCACACAGTGGGGAAAAAAGCACGAAATGTCAACTTTAATCTCGAAATTTCCACTTTAATCACGTAATTTATTTTGCCATTAAAGTAGAACATCATACATTTCATCTTAAAATCGTTTAATTTACTAGTTTCTCAAATCCCATTGTAACTAAAGTGGCATGTTAAATGCTTTGTTCTGTATTTGATCTTCTATGTGCTCTGTGTGTGAATGAATACCTGCTTTTTAAACGGGCTTTCTCTTTCTCTGACAGGACACAGAATCCATTATATTCGTGAAATTACAGCTCTCTGAATAATTAAAATACTGAGATGTATACGTGATATCTTTTTCATGATGATAGGAATGAAAGCATGTTATTAAACATGGAGACACGGTGGCGCAGTGCTTGTTCATGTCTCACGCAAGAGGCTTGCTGTGCCATGTGCGACCTTCGATGAAATAATTTACTACAGAAGTACTGTCTCTTTCAAACGTACTAACCTCCAATTCCTGTCCTTACTTTTCTTTCTCCAACAACCCAATCGCCACACAATCAGCTATATAGACGTGAAGCCATCTGTAAGCTTAGAACGCCGATTCTTCAAAACTTTTAAGGAACATTGAAATATCTTCGTAGTACATGTTTAATTATTATATCCGTCTATCTTTCCAGTGTCGCGTCAGCACCAGCAAGAATACAATGCAATGCAGGAACAATTACTGAACTAGCTAGCACTGCGGCACCGTGTCCTCACATGTTTAATTATTAACAATACAGATTATTTAAATGAAGTTAAAGTTTTATCTGTATAATATAATCAACATATTTTGCTGCATTTCATCTTAAAAATGAATACCGTCATCATATGTAAATACGCGCTTTATAAAGTGGCGCAGGTTGTGCAATATTATAACTGTAGTGCAAGTTTACGGTGAGGTAATTGTACTTATAAGTTAACAGTTCTACAAGGAGCACTTGATGGACTGATTGAGTGCGTTTATAGTTCTTGGGATGAAACTGTTTTCTAAACCGCGAAGTCCGTACAGGAAAGTCTCTAAAGCGTTTTGCCGTGGCTCAGGCAGCGTCTGCTTCATGCTGTATACCGATAATTCTCTTTCCGATCAGCTGCTGCTGTGATTCCCCACTCAGATACAGTGATATAAATACTCCAAGTGGTGCAGTGAGAGTAATATGGAAAAAGATGATCTGCTGTGGCAACCCTTAACGGGAGCAGCTGAAAGAAGAAGAAGATGCAGTGAGAGTTACAACGCTAAAGCAGTTATGGTATTTGGAATACTATGGCTATTCCCTGGACCATTATATTGCTGCAGGTTAATTACAATCAGATGCGTTACACTAATAAACAATATGCAGTTAATTTCAGTGTATTTATAAAGTCGCGCCAGGAATGTGGATCTAAGAAAGAAAGGGTGACCACACAGGAACAGTAGCACTGCTTTGACGCTGGGCCGCCAGTCTGCAAAACCGAGCGTAGAAATTGCGTACGCCAAGGTATGAGTTACCGTGGAAATGTGCGTGGCTTTACGCCAAGTTTAGGTTTTATACATCGCGATTTGAGCGTGGAAACGTTCGTACGCAACATTTCTGTGCGTACGCACTGTTTATACATGAGACCCCAGGACTGAAAAGGACAAGATGTTAATCAGTAGTCGAAAAGCAAAGCAAAGTCAATACCGAATTTCAAATCTAGCACAAGGGCCTACTTAGAAAAGAAACAAACTACACTATCAGAACATTCAGCACACAGTGTATCCTCCACGGGATAGTGCATGTTGTGACCATCCCAAATTTATAGCCTTGTACTCATGATGCAATCAGCGCAGTGAACTCAGTCACATGGCGCTTCTAACCTGCATTGCATAAACAAAGAAAAACATGATGTGAACAAATGTAAAATTTGCAAAACTAAATCGGAATTAAAAATAAACCTCCAAAACAGAATTCTCATGTTAAAAAAAACATACACAAAAACACACACATAAAAATGTGCCATTATAACACTGCCAACCTTTTTGTAATTTCAAACTGAAACACACAAAGAGTTGTGGGAATTTGTAGCAAACTACCACATCAAGAAGTTGAAATGCCTTTAAGAACTATGTGGATGTTGAGACCACTTAGCCATTAGCTAACCAAAAAGCCCAAATGGACTGCATGGTCTCCTCTCATTTATCAGATTTCTTCTTGTCATATTGGGATATAAGTACTTGAACACTCAAGTACTTGGAGATGGACCACAAAGACACTCAGAGCAGGTACAAATTACACACAATGAACAGGTCGGCACTCAAACCGACTAATCGCAAAGCTGTCACAGTTAAAATACTGAAGGAGAAGAACATCATGCAGCATTGCTGGAGACCTGAGTGAAAGACGGCAAACTATTAATCAGAGCTACAAAGTGTGTTTGCAAAGGTAATCGCTGTCCCTTCATATTTCCAGTGTATTTAGCTCACTCTTGATTCCTAAGCTGGCTTTTAAGGATCATCAAGTCTGGTGCTTCATCTAATGTTGGCACCATCACTGCATGGGATCCTTGGACATCACAGAAGGCTAACCAGGAGAAAACTGGAATGCATTGACAAATAATAAAAGTGCAACAGTTTTTCGTTGAGATGAGTGATTGTCTCTCGTGTGCACACTCACTTTACTTTGGACTTGTGCTGTCACTATCCACAGACGGTGAGGCTGATGAAATCACTTGGCAGGAGTCATTTGTCAAGCTTCAGCTGACAAAACAGCAAATTAGCAAAGAAATCCATTGCTGACCAGAAGGAGGATGTATTTCCAGCTGCAGGAGGCAAAGGTCTCAGTGTAATAATTAAATCTAATTTTTGGTACATCCTGTAGCTGGCACATCTGACAGTGCTCCAGTCACTGCCTGTCAATTATTAGCTAAATAATTATTCATTTAGCCTTCAATGAAGTGGCCGGAATTGAAATGTAATTGTGCATGAATGAAGCCACATCCAGCCCTGGAAAATCACAGAGACATCCCATCAGGCCTGTTCCATCAATCATTGCTACACAAAATTAACGATAGAAAGCAAAAAGTTTCTTTGCTCAGCAGATGCTGCTCCTCTCCTGCACACATTTGAGATCCTGCCAGACATGCATTGAGTGCAAGTAACAATCGGGCAAAACAAAGTTGAATGGCATCAAGTTGTTTTAGATGTTTACACTTCATATTCATCTGTCTTACCAGGCTCCAAGAAAAAAAAACAAAAACCAAAAGTGTTCGCTAGCAACTGCAGAACATTTTTTCATTTTGTGAGGTATACTTTGAAAAGAGACAAGTTGAATCATATCCCCAGCTATAGCGGGTCTTTTTTCCTAAAATACAGATTACTTTTTTGTGTTAATTAAATTATTAAAATTCAGAACAAACACAAAAAAGCTTGCAGAGTTTCAAAGCAGTTAGAAAATGGCAGAAAGTGTCAGGCTGCAATTACATGACTGACCTGTGTGCTCTTACTCTTCTTTCTTCTTCTCTGTTCAGACTAGCAAGTGCAGAATGTAGAGGCCTTCACAGAAAGAACTTTTCAGATTTGGCTACTATATTGGCAGGGGTCTCAGTAATTTGGACATCACTCCTTTGCTGCTGGCCCCCAGGTATCCCTACAGTACAAATGTCCGGATGGCGACGGACCAGGATGATTGTGACACGCTCCATGATAAAACAGATCCTTGTGTCAGAACTTCCAACTTGCCTGTTTAGGAAACAAACAAACAGATAAGCAGGTGTTCATTTCTTTTGGATTACTGGATGTTGGTGGTTATGTCAAGTCAAACAATCAAAAACTTTATACTTCGAAAGCACTAGAAACTGAACTGAACACTTTATACGGCTGTATGTTCTCTTAAGCTCTACAAATTCATACATTTTTTGATAATGGAGTGTAATGAAAAGCACATCTCTTCAGATTTATTTTAAAAGAGTCCATTTGCCAAAGCAACTTGTGCATGCTATGGCTATGTCCACACTGCTACGTTTTTGTTTAAAACCACAGGCATTAGTCTCCATTTTTGCCTTTCATCCACAATACCCCAGGATTTTTAACCCCCAAAAACAGGGGCTTTTGAAAACGCTCTCCAGAGTTGCTTACTTCTGAAAATGACAGCTTGGTGTTACAAATTCTGATGCTTTCAGTAGCTACTGTATTTATCAATACTTTTCAGACTGAAGCTTAGGAAATAATCCAAGTATTAATGATTAATTACATGTAAGAATTTCACTGTACTCTATTCATACATCTTTATTTTTGCAGTGTTCTCATATATGGCCGATGATCACGGTTATCTGAACAATAACAAGTTTTTACCACTTGAAGGAAGAAGATCATCTACATCAAGAGCTTAAGAATCCACAAAGTTAAACAGTAAAAGGTTATATGAAATCCCCATTTCACTAATCATCTTGCTTTTCACAGCTTTAATTGCCCATCTAGAGCAATAATTAACTGGGGTATTTGAAGGGCATACTTCAGTAAACCTGTTGGTACTTAAAGAAAGTGACCTCAGAGTGGCACTGTGTTTTCTCGGGCAGACAGCATCATGTTACTTGGGTATCAAAGCTGCATGAAAATATATGCAGTATTTTTATTGCTGAAGTTCCAAGGTCTACGGTGAAGATGCTGAAAAATCCTAAATTCAACCTGGAATGGTCTTCTGAATCCAAAGTGGAATGATAAATTAGCACCACGTTCATGTGTGACCATTTTATTTTCTGAAAGAATGTGACATAACCTGAGGCACAGTGCCATGTTTCATCCAGGATCTCAACCCTGCCTTAAATGGAGTTGCATTTATTGTGGCCTTTCATTTGTTCTTTAAATATCATTATTGTGTATATTGTGTGTTTTGTCCTTTTGTAGGTTATGTTTTGAATATTGTTTTGATTATCCATCCAACCATCCATTATCCAAACCGCTATATCCTAACTACAGGGTCACGGGAGCCAATCCCAGCCAACACAGGGCACAAGGCAGGAAACAAACCCCTGCAGGGTGCCAGCCCACCACAGGTTTTGATTATTCATTATGTATTTTCATTTTTGTGTCAGTGTGTTATGTGTCCAGTCAACATTATACCAAGATTCAGAGAGTGGGCCACAGCTGCAAGTCCGTCCTTGGTCAGGCCCCCCAGAACAGCATAGCGTATCACAGTGGGACCAATCTTTACAGTGAGTACTTTAATGGAGTTTCTGATTTCTTTCATACTTTGCTCTGTTTTTATGGTTTCTAAATATAGACACTATACTGCATTTGTTTGTTTCAGGTTGACTTTTTAGGCAAGTCCAGGATTTGACTCATGTTAAAAGTTTTATATATATATATATATCTTTATCAAGCAGCAGTTTTTTTTAAAAAGTCAGAATTTTCACAGTTTATCTCTTCCTTTGGTTTTCTGAAGATCACTAAGGGTTGTTTTGATGCCAGGCTTTCCCCTTTTACATTGTTTCTTTTGAATGTTAGCTCTCAGTAAAGCCTTTGGTATACCGATGACAAGAAACATGACACACAAGAGAAAAGTAAGGCTATAAAAGACATATATGCTCACCAAGTGACACTGTCACCAGAGTATCTCCTTTTAACAATACATCAGAAATAAGCAAGACAGCACACAATTATTCCAAAAAGAATGAGGTTCATCACAGGGATAAACATGAAGTAAACCCTGCTGCCCCAGTGTGCCACAATACAGTCAGGGGTACATCCCAGTCCATGAACTGGCTGCTTTTGTATTCTTGTTGTTCTCCTGGGTAGTGCTTTTTTGTTGATTTTTGGACTTTTTGGATTTTCTGGTTATTGGACTCCTGCTCTAATTTAAAGGTACCCTTGTGATAAACCTTAAACTATTAAGAGAATGCTGTTTTATTTTTGTGGGCCAGAGGGTTTTTATGGCTTTCCTCTCCACCAAATCTAGCTTTTGAAATTAAAAAGCTTTAACCTCTTTTGCTGTGCCTGTGCAGGCCATGAAGCCTGCAGCTAGAGTTTGGGCTGAAGCTAATTTAGTTAGTAGGCCTCTTTTGGATGACTGAGTCTTACTTCTAGACACAAAGTGTCAGCCTTTGAGTTTTTGAGAACCCAACAGCTTGTGGCTCACACATGTCCAGCATGCCACATCAAAGAAATTCCCCTTATGACACGGTTTGTCACCAATGGACTTTGGCCGCAAGAGAGTAAGCTTCACTCTGGGTTTTCTTCCAGAAGGGTCACAGATGCCCCTGCACAATGGGGCTGGGGCTGTTGGGTCAGGATGCCCCATGGTGACAAATTAACTTAATCTTGTGTTTAAATATACTGGAACCCATGACAGTTTCCTAGGGCCCCAAGGAATCCATTTTTGTGGAATCACAAAGGAAATTATGGAATCCACACATAAAAACTGAGTTTTTGTGTAAAAGTCTAATAATTTAAAAAAAATTACATCTGCTTCATTGATGTGGCTAAGTGTATCAAATCACATTTCACTTGTTGAGCATGTACAGTTGAATTCTATTATAAAGGTAACAACTGAAACATCTAAGCCGTCAAAAAAGAAAAAGAAATTCAACACTGACAGCCAAAGTTCAGGCTAAGCAGCACCCCTGTGAGTACTATGAATCAGATAGTCATTCATTCTGCAACAAGGACACATGCAATGACCACCTTAAATCTCAGGCACATCTCAGAAACAAAGAATGGAGGCAGAGTCAGGCCAATTGTGCAGCTTGTCAAACCACAATCACAAGTGCACTAAGAGCTTGTGATTGCAGATGCAACTTTGTGGAAGATTCTGTTGCCGTTTGTGTTGAATCCGATATTCCTCTTTAGAAAATGAAGAAACTTCATCCATTTTAAATTAAATATTGTAAGCATGCTGGTGCATTACCAGAAAATGAGAACAGTCTTTTGGCAAATCCATTTGCTGCAAGTCTTCAGTGCACACATTGATGCAGTGCTTTCCAAGATTTGAAGGCAGAAGATGTTTGGTGTTGTTAATGAACCAACAGACATCCAAGACCACAATGTCCTCAATATTGTGATATATGAGAAATGAAAACATTTTTCCACCTACTGGTAGTTCCTTGTCATGTGTGCATTTCTTTTTTTTTTTAACCAACCTTGAAAGAGTGGTAGACAGGATTGTGGCTGGTTGACAATACCTAACTTATATAAAGTTGGTCTGCAAAAATAAAAAAAATTACTTGATTAATCTTTTTTTTTTCTTTTGCGATACAGCTTTTCAGAACAAATACTATTTACCAGATTTAATTTTCTTTGAATGCTGCAACTACCAAACATTCTTCTAAGCAATAATAGGCTCCCTCCGCAACAAGAACATCAACGTCCGTGATGTGTGGGATTTTGTCACTGATAATGCATCATACTGAATAACAGCATGCAATAAAGTGCCTAAGGAGACAATGCCCGACAGTATTCATGTAAGAGGTATGTGTCACATGGCGAAACATGGCAGCATTAAATGTATTTCAATGAGGTTGCGTCACTGATGACAGGTGTGAAGTTTGACTTTTTGAAGAAGCCGGCAAGGAAAAGAAGTTGAGCAGCCTTTTTGCCAAGTGAGGGAGCGGGTCCAAACCAAAGTTTCTCCTGAAGCAGGGAACACCAGAACAGCTAGTCTGAAACAGTTGTGTTTCGTGATGAGCACCTTGAACTCTACAAAGAGTTCTTCCTAGCTGAAACTCATCATCTCAGGCTCTCAAGAATATTCTTGGGCTCCTAGAAAAAGATCAGAAGATAGATGCTCTACAGTTGAAGCTGGCATTCATTTATGAGTCCTACTGCAAACTAGTTAGGGCATTTACCACTTGGGATAGAATTCACCCACTATGTCTGTTTATAATATTATGGAGCTCCTGGGCTCGTACCTAATCCATGGGGCAGCCAAAACATGCAGGTTTGGTCCTAAAACCAATGAGCATTTAAATATGATGTGTCAAAGGAGGGAGGTGCTGGGTCACCTTCATGATGCCTTTTACCAGGCTTCTGCTCAAATCTCAAAGCACTGGGATGTCGACCCTGTAAAGGATGTCTATCGATTAGTTAGTGAGTTTGACCCTACTCAGGCTCTAGCAACGTAAAGACACATTGAACACAATAGCATTCTGAAGGTGCTAGCTAATCCCTGACCAGAGCTGTGAGGAGAGGGTAGCACACATGCATTGGGTCTCCTACAGCGAGTCCTTCTCACCCTCTATTGAGCTATCACAGTACTGGAAATGGGTGAAGGGCAGATTTGCAAGACTGGCAGAGCCTGCTGTTGGGAGTCCTTAAAAAAAACAAAAAAAACAAAGTACTTCACTGACATGTATTTCAACGGAGATTTGTCTCAGAGATGGCCAAATAAGCAGTTTTACATTCATGCAGTTTCATTTCAAATAAGCACTTCATGGTAAAAAGCAAAAGGTTTACAGTTGTTTAGTCTTACAAGTACAGTTTAACTAATTTTATAAAACATTTATGTTAATCTAATACTTTAAGGTTATGTGAAATATTTAGGATAATTAAAGTTGAAAGTTTCAACACTATATTTTCCCCATTTGTATTGGATATTTTTTTACATATAATTTACTGTTTGTGAAACTGTTTAAAACATAGACGAAGAAGTTAATTATGCAGTTGTTTTTGTTTCTTTGCACCTATATTACATTGTAAATTTTACAGAAGATAAAAACGTAAAAAGCCAGAATAACAGAAAAATAAATACTAAAAATGGAAAGATGGAATAAATTAAAATGGAACTTGACAAAAAATAAAATGGAATCCGTAGTCCCCTAATTCCAAGCTGCCTGCTTTGCCACATGAGGCAGGTGACACATGAAATTATTACACGTGATGGCCTGGAAAATGGATAAAGGAAAAAAAAACTGGATGTATCCAATATAATGTTGCTGTGATGAAGCTCGTATTTCACACAAGGGGCCAGGAATAATTTACGTAAGTTCAGTCAAATGCTGTCCAAACAGTTTTGAACAAAGGAGCTGAAAAAGTGAAACATGTGAATCCTGATGAGGTGAAACTTTGTGACCCTTCCCCGTTTGCTCACTGAGGTTATAATTGAAGAAAGATTAACGAAATTCCATTACGAAGAAACACAACCTGTGTTCCATGAAAATGCCAGCACTGCAAAATCCTAAATGCCCGGGGTGAACTTCACTGTAGACAGAGTGTAACGTTGGAGGCTTAAAGTGGCAGCGGCTTTTGTTAAAGCAAAAAGGTCAAGCTTTGTCTCATTTGGAAACATGCTTAGGTTCCTATCTAATAATAACTGTTACTTTTTTGGATTCATAGTAGAGGAGGTCATGACAGACATGCTGTACACCTACCTGACACCCAATGCTGTGCACTTGACCAACACTCTAACTGCAAGTGTACCTTCAACACTGGGCACAGAAATCCAACCATAAGTAGAAAGCCAGTTCACAGCACGGCACAGTCATTAGCACGCTATCGCTGACAGTCAGCCTATCATTTATACAGTATGTTTGGAATATGGGAGGCAAACACCACAGAGACAGTGACCAATCCAGGGTTTGAACCCGAAGCACTGCAGCACCATGTGCTACAGGACTCATGGGACATTACAGCCTTAAGAAATGCAGAGATAACAAAAATGTAGCCAGCCATGTAAACAGCTGCATAATAGTGATAACCTTATAACACATGGATAAAGACAAATACACCTGTGCTCCTAATGCTCAATCTGGGTATGACAGGCACTATCAAAATAGGTGAACAATATTTTAAGAGGTTTATGTGTGTGCTCAAACAATCGCTCATTTAACAGATAGGTGAGTTAAATAAAAGGCAAGGCCTAATCAACCATACAGCATCAAAAATGAACAAAATCAGACCTAGTGATACACCACAGGACACGCAAACCCAGTGTTCCCTTTCACTTTTTGCCAGGATAATTGACATAACCCAAGTGTTTTGCTCCTGTATCTTCATGCATGTACTGTGCATTTATTACAATCCAGAATATTGTCTCATTATTAAAAACATTTTGCCTGAGAGGTATAAATTTGCGTTTGGTTCCACTGAACTACAGTAAGCAGCATTCACTTAACTAATTTTCTGTATGGTGACGTACTGCAAAGCTTCAGCTCTTTAGACACGCTTGAGAGAAAGTGACATTTCAACAGCGAACTACTAATTCCAGATGAAGGGTCAAAAGAAAAAAAACACTGAGCCTACTTTTTTTCTGTATTCAGACAGTGGCACTCCGTCCATTTTCATGATCAAATTTGCAATTACAATGAAGCTGGAGCTTCTCCCAGTAGCTTCAGGCAGCTCTTGAATGGTGTGTGACACCAGACTACTGCAGGAGTGTGCTAATGTAAAGTTTAAGCTAAGAAAACATAGAAAAAGGCACCACAATCCAGATGTGAGCCTCTCCGATAGGATTGGATGCCCTTTTGCAGAAGGCCACTTTATCAAGTCATATATCAAGCTTCAGCCAAGAGTCACCAAGAATTTGAAGATCTTCTTGTATGAGTTTGACTGGTGGTGGAAAACAAAGAAATACAGCCTATGAAGTGCATTTTATTATGTGCCTACATACATCTTTTTATTTCAGTAAGACACCATTTTACATAACACCATAGCAGTGCTCACCAAGGGCAGTATAATGACAATCATTTGGGTTGGCCGTGCCAGTAATTGCCTAATTGCTCACAGCCTTCTTTGGGGACTGAGACCCTTAAGGTCAGTCTTCTCTGTCAGACAGATGGCTAGAATGTTCACACAGGAACAACAAAACTGAAAGTTAGGAGTTGACCACGTTGCACTGTTCTAAGTTCATCTTTGGAGCCTTGCCAAATAAAGCTTCTGCCCATTTGTTTTGGGAATAAGAATGAGCAGTTCATCACCCACAGTGGACTTCCTATGCTTTAGACTCCACCCAGCTAAAATGTTGGATGGATTCTTCCTGCTACTCCTCCAAAGCATAGGCAGTCAACAAGGGATCTCCAGACATCTCTGTCTTGGGCTGTCTTCTCCAACTGTTTCCAAGTAAATCCCATTTTCTTGATGATTGCCTCAAGGTCAAGGGGCTTGGTGTTTTTTGGCCGACCTCTTTTTATTTTCCCCCTTGAGGTTTCCACTTTAGGACTTGCCTGGTGATGCTAAGGTCGTCATTGTTGATGGTGTCAGGCCAGGGTATCTGGAGAATCTTCCTTAGGCAACTGTTCATGAAAACTTACACTCTCTTGACTATTGTTCCAGTTGTTCTCCAAGTCTCTGCTCTATAAATTACGACTGTCTTGATGTTTCTGTTGAATAGCCGGAGTTTGGTGTGTACCAAGGTTATTATAGTTTTGCCTTTTTATATTAGTTTTTATTTCTATATTATTTTTGGTCTTACTTGGAAATTCAGTTTAGCTTTAGTTTTCCTTCATCGTGTATCTTTAGTTTTAATTTAGTTTTTATTTCACTAAGACATTTCTATTTTATTTTTACATAGATTAGTTTCACTTTTAGTTTTAGCAATTATGGTATGGTTAAAGAGCTACTATGGAGTTTAGTTTTGTGTCACAATCAGACAGAACTGTACACTTAACAGGTTTTCATATGAGATTAATGTTAGTGGAAGATTACTATACTACATGGTTTGCTATCTGGTATTGTTTTTGTCTGATAAAAACAAGCATAATCACAACCAGATATTGAATCTGAACAATTTTATAATTTTAAAAATATTTTCTATGTCATTTGTGCTGAACAAATGTGCATTGACTGTTGGCACTTTTTATCTTTTCCTTTTCTTTCTCAAAATGGGCCAATCTGTGATGAAATTTAGGTGAATTTTAAAGTTTGAGGGTTTTTTTACTCTAAATGTCTACGGCACACAACATATCCTTCTCCAACACAATATGCTCATAATTAATGCCTTCAATATTGTATTCAAAAATTTCCCATACTGGGCATTGTTATTTTCTACCACCCATATTGATCTCTGATTCCATTTTAGGTGCATAAAGTTTATAGACAGATTTTTGCCTCCTGCAGGCTTGAAAAGATAACAGGTGTGATCATGAAAATCATGGGGGCTTAGGAAGAACAAGGCTCTTAGGCTTGAATCTTGAATATATTGTCACACACTGCGCTTGGGAGTCAACCAAAGGGACCAGAAAACGGCAATCCCACGCCAGGCTGGGGGGCAACCGGTTGCACTAAACCTCTCTCTTTTCTCTCAGCAGACCAAATACAAGAAATCCTACCTGTCCCGGCCCCGAGGACGTCACTTTGTAGCAAGGCTACATAATGGACAGTCGGGTTAGCCTTCTGAATTGTCCGTCACTTCTTAATGTTGTCTGGGAGGGTGTTTTAAATAGCCCTTCAGGCACCATTGGTGACGTCCCGTTCTGGGAGGATCCCGCCCGAGTACACTTTCCAGCTGCCTGATGCCGGCGTATGGTTGCCATAACAACCGAGAGAGGCAAGGATTTTCGGCGGGAAACTTTCTCTTTTTAAGGGGAATGGCGGAACAAATAGGGAGGAGAAAGAAAGGAGAAAGTAAGGAGGAAGAACAAAGACACAATTTTCAAGGCATCGCAGCGACTATCTACGCTCTAGAACTATTTAGGATTTTACTTCACCCAGGGACGTCTGCTTTTCATGGGTGGCCACCCCGAAGAAATATTTTAAGGACGAATCCCCGAGAAGAGGCCAGGGTCTGGTGTTCTCCGGGTGCTCCCGTCTGGTGAGTCGGATTCCTGAATTTCGTTTTCGTGATAGTCCGCGGAGAAGCCGTCCCGCTAAAGGACGGTTGTGTTTCCTGCTTCCAAGAGGAACTAACTGCAGGATTTCGTGTTTTCCATATCTTTGGACTCAGTGAAACTAATCGTTTGCATTATCAAAGAACAGTTTTTTCTCATTATTTCTTTTTCTTTTGTCTGTGTCAAACCGGGGGTTAGTATACGGGGCGCCAGGGAGGGCGTCTGGGGAAGGGGTTCACTTAGGAGCACTCAAGCACTGGTTAAGTTTATGTAGCAGCACCTGTTAATATATTTTTTCTGTTCCATTTCCTGTTGTGTTTTATTGTTGCAAATTGTTAAGAAGGGGATCGTGGCAAGAGGGGACGAGGACCGAATATGGTTGTGCTCTTATGCTTTCAAACATCGTCCACCCCCTGTACGGGTGGTGAAGTGTAGGAATCGCGTATCCGTATTGTGCGGTTGCTACAACTTCCTGGGAACCGACTATAAAAACCCTTCATCTTTCATATTTAAACAGTTCTACTTTCGACGCAAACCTGTACACATTATACTCATCTCAAAGCCTTTTGCAGCCAGGGAAACTATATGGGTGGCTGCCCCAAACCTTTGTTGTGTTGCCAGTCATTTATTGCACAATATATATTTTTTAAACTTGCTTATCAAGAGCAGGATCGTAGGAAACCTGGACCCTATCCCAGCAGCTTTGGATGCAAGGCAGGAAAAATCCTTGGACAGGGTGCGAGCCTATTGTAACAATACTACATATATGCAATATGTATGACGTGGCTGATGTTAAGAACGAAAAGAGTGATATTTTAACTATTCTGAGTAAAAGCGAGAAAGATTGAAAACAAGGAGGAAAATATTTTAAAACATAATTCTGCCAATTGATTATTTTCACAAATTTAGGTATTTTGGGCTGTGAATGTAATACTAAAAAACTTAATAAATACAGAATAAATACAAAAACACATTGGTAGGTTTATTTTTTTCCACAGACTCTTCACCTACCTACCTGAAGTTTAATAGAGACATTGCCAACTCAGGAATTTTACAATGTTTGTATTGCTTCTTTGTTAAACGACCTTTTTAAAGCAAAAGTGACTGGTAGGCAACAATATGCCAATCAGTCTCTTGCTCAGTACCATTTTATTTTCAAAAAGGATTTCTCCTGTGCGAAGCAGCAGGTGAATTATTGTCAACAAAACGCAGACACCTGTGAAATAAACTGAAACATTACTCATTCGTGATTTTTCTGACCATATGGTAAAAGTTTTGTTGACCAGCACATTCTGACTTCAGGCATTTGAATTACATTTTGATATAAAAGAAGTACAAAGAAATGTGGCAGCTCATCATAACAGACATCAGACTCTTGCAGCCTGGAATTTAGCTTAGTGTGTGCTGCTGTTTTAATTGCTGTGTACATACTGTATCTTGGGCCCAGTCAGAATTACAGCTAACGTCATCATATATGAACAGACTGAAATTATGCAGATGTGATCTATTTTATGATCATTATTATTATCATCCCCGGGGGTGGATGAGATACGCCCGGAGTTTCTCAAGGCTCTGGATGATGTAGGGCTGTCTTGGTTGACACGTCTCTGCAACATCGCATGGACATCAGGGACAGTTCCTCTGGATTGGCAGACCGGGGTGGTGGTCCCCCTTTTTAAGAAGGGGGACCGGAGGGTGTGTTCCAACTACAGAGGGATCACACTCCTCAGCCTCCCTGGAAAAGTCTATTCGGGGGTTCTGGAGAGGAGGGTCCGTCGGATAGTCGAACCTTGGATTCAGGAGGAACAGTGTGGTTTTCGTCCTGATCGCGGAACAGTGGACCAGCTCTACACCCTTAGCAGGGTCCTGGAGGGTGCATGGGAGTTCGCCCAACCAGTCTACATGTGTTTTGTGGAGTTGGAAAAGGCATTCGACCGTGTCCCTCGGGGAATCCTGTGGGGGGTGCTCCGGGAGTATGGGGTACCGGACTCCCTGATAAGGGCTGTTCGGTCCTTGTACAACCGGTGTCAGAGCTTGGTCCGCATTGCCAGCAGTAAGTCAAACCCGTTTCCAGTGAGAGTTGGACTCCACCAGGGCTGTCCTTTGTCACCGATTCTGTTCATAACTTTTATGGACAAAATTTCTAGGCACAGCCAAGGTGTTGAGGGGGGTCCGGTTTGGTGGACTCAGGATTGGGTCACTGCTTTTTGCAGATGATGTTATCCTGTTTGCTTCATCAGGTCGTGATCTTCAGCTCACTCTGGATCGGTTCGCAGCTGAGTGTGAAGTGGCTGGGATGGGAATCAGCACCTCCAAATCCGAGACCATGGTCCTCAGCCGGAAAAGGGTGGAGTGCCCTCTCAGGATTGGGAGCGACATCCTGCCTCAAGTGGAGGAGTTCAAGTATCTCGGGGTCTTGTTCACGAGTGAGGGAAGAATGGAGCGTGAGATCGACAGGCGGATCGGTGAGGCGTCCGCAGTGATGCGGGCTCTGCATCAGTCTGTCGTGGTGAAAAAGGAGCTGAGCCGTAAGGCAAAGCTCTCAATTTACCAGTCGATCTATGTTCCTACCCTCATCTATGGTCATGAGCTATGGGTAGTGACCGAAAGAACGAGATCGCGAATACAAGCGGCTGAAATGAGTTTCCTCCGCAGGGTGTCTGGGCTTTCCCTTAAAGATAGAGTGAGAAGCTCAGTCATCCAGGAGGGGCTCAGAGTAGAGCCGCTGCTCCTCCGCATCGAGAGGAGTCAGATGAGGTGGCTCTGGCATCTGATCAGGATGCCTCCTGGACGCCTCCCTGGTGAGGTGTTCCGGGCACGTCCAACCGGGAGGAGGCCCCGGGGAAGACCCAGGACACGCCTGGGAACGCCTTGGGATTCTCCCGGAAGAGCTAGAAGAAGTGGCCAGGGAGAGGGAAGTCTGGGCATCTCTGCTCAAGCTGCTGCCCCCGCGACCCGACCTCGGATAAGCAGAAGAGGATGGATGGATGGATGGATCTATTTGGTTCTCTGTTAAGTGATCTGGTGATAACCAAGTTGCCTTGTGTTTTCTCTTGTGGGGGAATATAGTAATGACTAAGTTGTTCAGGGCGCAAATGTTAGCTAGTCCCTCACCATTCTCATTTACAGTATGTTCCCAAGTCTATGACTTCCCATAATGTCTTCATACCCTGTGCTGTCCAAACTTGGTTGAAGTCCCCCATGATGATGCTGACATCCCTTTCTGGATATCTTTCTACTATGGATTACAATCTGTTGAAAAGCTCTTCGTCAGCCTTTTCGCTGTCATTACTTTGGGCATAGCACTGGATGACATTCATGTCGATTTTCTTCTTCTTGGTTCTGAAGGATGCTGTAATAATTCTTGATCCATGGGCCTCCTGGCCAGTGAGAGAATTCTTTGCTGCTTTGGACAACATCAGTGCTACTTTGTGGGCGTGGGGAGGCATTTTCCTCTTTTTGTCCAGAGTACAACAACATCTCTCCTGTGGTCAATCTTTTCTGTCCAGACAGTGTTCATATGGTCTCATTGATGCCAAGCAAACATAATTTATAGTTCTTCATCTCTGATGCTAAACATTTCATACATGGTCCTCACATTCCATGTTCGAGTTTTAACTGCCCTAGTTGTAAGAAGGGAATTTGGCCTTGTGGCTTCCAGTGTTTTCTGGCTTTCAGCACGCAGCGTCATAAGTCCTCTTGATGAAGACCCATCTATTCCCAGGGCTGAGTTGCCTAGATTTCTACTTGTTGGTGTTCCTGTAGCTCGGTCTATTCACAGGATGGGATAGCTGGCACATTGCAGAAGCAGGCAAGGACATAAGTGAAAATACAAGCATCATAATCAAAATTTGAGTGCAATAGATAAAGCGCTGTCAAAGAACATAAAAAACAAATTCTGAGAAAAGAAACAAATACTTCAGGCACAAGTCAGCATTGACAGAAAATACACTGTCTCCTGGAACATGAGAAGCAGGAGCCTATTATAGTACCAGCAAACCTGAGGTAGGAGCAGCAATACATAAAACATCAGTGTATTACGGTATATTGTATGATGACCCAGACATCCTTAGCTTATTGGTAGACACTTAGTTCTGAACCTCAGTATTTCACACTTCTGGCTAACTCCAGAAAAATGGCTGGCTGAAATGAGCTGCTCTTTCAAACCTCTCAGATATCCGTACAAAAGAGGAAAATTTGTGAATCAATCTCATGTAAATAGAGTTGTCAAAGGTTATTGAACTGCGGTGGGCTGGCACGCTGCCCGGGGATTTGTTCCTGCCTTGTGCCCTGTGCTGGTTGGGATTGGCTCCAACAGACTCCAATGACCCTGTGTTAGGATATAGCGGGTTGGAAGATGACTGACTGACTGACTGAAAAGTTATTGAAATATCGCTAAGTATCAATTTTAATACTGAAATTATTTCAATACTAATTTTTAATGGTATCAATTGTACAGCCTATGTTACGAATGCATTTCTAGTTCGCATGGCACAATTTGCAGCCCCGTTTTTCCTCCACTCACAGGTGTTAACAAGATGGCAGTTTCAACAAAGTTGGAGCCTTCACCAGCATGCTTAACTGAAAAGAGAGAGGAACTGGACTGGAATCTGGTAACACTCTGGCTTTGTGGAAAATGGGGACAAAAAAAACCACAAAATGCATGCAAACCTGATTTGCAAGTGAGTCAATATAAAACATTAAGAGACATCTTATTTCTAAAAACAGAAACATTAATAAGCATGAACTTGTAAACTGTCGCATTTGAAGTATGTATGTGACGCTTATTTTTTTTTGTACAGGTTAAAACAAATTTTTCTATAGCCAGTTAAACCTTTAACACATTATGACAGGGGTCTGCAATTATTTTAACCTGTGGGCCAGTTTTATTCAGTGTTTATTCACAAAGAAAGTTGGGCAACAGGGGCTCAGTCGCTCCCTTGATTTTTAAACCTTCACCAGGTCTGCTGCTATAGTGCCTTACTTTCATTTTAAAATTATACTTCATCAAATTCACTATAGGCGGAGTGGTGGCTGTGTGGCTATGGATCTGTGCTGTTATCTGGAAAGTTACCAGTTCAAATCCCGCTACTGCCAAAAGGGATCCTACTCCACTGGGCCCTTGAGCAAGGCCCCTAACTTGAAGATTGCTCCAGGGTCATTATACAATGGCTGACCCTGCACTCTGACCCCCAAATAAAAAAAAAATAATGTAAGGCACCATAACTTTTCAATGCTCTGTTGAATAAGCAGTGGTGTTACTCCACTGTGTGTTTACTTACAGTATTTCCAGCTATGCTTCCCAGTGTGAAATTAGTAAGTCAGGGCTCGTCTGCAGCCAAACAAAAGCATGCTGTCGCCTCATGGAAGAGCAACTTGACATGCTAGTCTTTATTACAAATAATGTGGAAGTTACAAAAACATAGTAATTTATTTACACAAAAATGCAATATGCACAGTTTATATTCATGCAAAACTGTTAGGTGTGTTACTTTTCTGAACAAATGTTTATAAAAGGTCACATTCATGTTTTTCTTAACTGTTCATTCATTGCTCATTTTAATATTTGTATGTATAATGTTCACAAAAGATTACAATAATTATTTAATTAATATTTAATTACATTTGTAACATTTCATTGTACTATCTCTGTAACAGTATTTGTTTTCATCAATATAAAAAAACTTGGATTTAAACTTCTTTACTTTTTATTGTTTACAAAACTTTATTCTTAACTTTAACAAAAGATTGCAGTATTTGAAGCATTTGCATTAAATGACTATATTTTCTATAATTTGTTTCCATCAATGTTAAGATTTTAATGCACACAGAATTGCAATTTACAAACATTTTTATTCAGTTACTTTATTTACTGTATAGGGTAATGAAAATTGTATGAAACTTTAGTGCTTTTCTTAGTATCATATCGAAGTTTGAAATTTTGCTGTCATGACAACGCTATGTGTAATTGCAGTGAGGTACTGCGATACCACTAGACTTGTGGCTGCATGTAGCATTTACATAGTTAGAGTTCTTAAAAAGACTCAAATGAAGTAACGCATACATTATTCTGTCATACCTTAGAACTTTTTATACTTTTGTTAAAATTCCACATATTTCTATGTTTTTGTTTATATTTTTGAAGGTTTCTAAATACATTAAACCCATTTGTGTAATTAGCTTTTTTTACTTTGGGATCATTTTCTAAATGTTAAATATGCCACCATTTTGAGCACTATTGTTTAATTTTGCTATGCTAACTGCTATTACATGAGGACAGGAAGTTCATGACACCTGAGATTATTGGGTCGTTGCTATAAAGGTCAGAGTCAAACACCTTCATTATACAGATTCTGGGTACAAATACCTCTTACAAGAATGATCCTTTCTATTAAAAAATGTAGCGCATTTATTAGGTTATGTGTTCTGGTTAGCATGTTGTATCTTTTTTGCTAGGTTGTTAATGTCATTTTCATTACAATCATTTTCCTTTGTTTGTCTCTCAGTCTTACTTGTTTCAGTCTTTTTTCATTTCTCTGCAAGCACTACAGTTTTCTTATTTATTGCTTTTTAAAGTACAATAACTACTTCTAATCCTTGGCAATCTGGAGTGTGAAGTATTTGAGTTGATTACAAAAATCCCAAATTCTAGTGTGGTTAGTCTCCTGAGGTAGTTCACTGCGACTTGCTACCTATAAAGCATAACATGCATGAAGTCACTTGATTACAATGACCCTTCCATTATAAGGACACCATTATAGTGCAGGAACACAGAGTTTGGTAAATAACCCTCCCCCTTGGCTTTAAAAGACAGCTTTCTTTCTAACTTTTGACTACAATTTTAAATATTGCTCTTAATGTTTTGACAAAAGATAGGGCTGTTATTTGTTTAACAAACTTTGTGTATCTCTCATTACTTTTTCTCGTCTGGTCCTTTCAAAAATCTTTCTGTGTAGCTTAAACAGAACACCTATCACTTGCCTTACTTGAGTTTTAAACTAAGTACACCAGACTTTTCTTGTAGTGATTATCCACCATGGGATAGCACTTCATGGCACCACTGACATATTTATAACACCGGTTCTGTTGACATCACCAATGCATCACAAGTGGTTACATAACACACCCCAATGCATCATGTAAATAACTTAATGAAATAACATGCTGAAGTGGTACCTTAGAGGAAAAGCCTTATTCTGAGTAGAGCACCAGGCACGTTTCATAGCAGGTAGATGGCAGTAGTTTGAAGTTTCACCCTTTTTTCACATTTTATTGTTATACAACATTGAATCACAGTGGATTTTATTTTTATAGGAACTTTACCCTTATACACATATCTGGACTCTGCCCCCATATGATTGCATACATTACAACTATTCCATCTGCAGCATTGAATAATTTAGATAAACTGATATTAAAAAGAACACATATGCTTGTATCCGTTCATCTGTTTTCTGAGCTTGGGGATGCAATGCAGCAATGCAGAAACCTGACCTGGATGGACTATCATCACACATACTTAACTAGACTCGCACAGATTTGGCCAATTTGGGGTCAACTAACCATGTAACAAGAAAGCAGACTCACCCAAGTAAACCAATACAAACACAATGATTACATAGAAGCTCCAAGCAGAGTGGAGCACAGTGTGTGTCTGTATCAGGGATTGACTCGTAACCCCATTACCCCAGCTGTGAGTCACTCCCAGTTCAGGGCAGGACACAAACTGAGCATTAACAGCCGTATCTAAATGAGTCAAAGAGAAATCCTCAACATCAACTAAACATTTAGGCTTTAGTCTGCATGTGCTCGTCTTTCAAAAGGCAAATATAAATGTGACTCCAGTTTAAAAGTCATATTTTGAAAATGCTGCCTATCAATGATTCAACACACTTTCATTTATTTCATCATGCAACAAAAAGTTTCATCTAAGTCTTCGCACCCTTGCCAAAAAGCCCAACTTCCACACTGCAATGCTGCCAAATGGCCAAAACTGTTCTGCCATAAGTGGATGTTGGTAATAAAAAAAGAATCAAATGAAAATGGGATGAAACCGGAAAAAAAATCACTAGCCAGAAAAAGAAACCTATTCACTATCTTGGATGGACAGACTTTCTTTCTAGTTTTTTCATAAGCTTAGACATTGTTCCCCAGGCAACATCACAACAAATGATGACTGGTGTCATGCCCTTCACAACGACTCGCTGTATCGTAGCACCAAATCACAAAATTGTGGCACCCACAGGAAAAACAATATTAATTTCAGCTTTTTCTTTGAAGTACAATATGAGAAATTAATAACACAATTCTGTTTTCTGACCATTAAAACCATTAGTATCCCACAATACAACGACAGAAAAAAAATATTTACTAAGGAGACATTAATAAATCACACTAAAAACTTAATCAAAGAATGCTATATTTTATTAAAAAATATAAACCGTTTATGATAAATGTTGTGTCTAATAACAAAGATGAATACGTTAAAATGTTGCCTTTTCTTCAAAGTGCCTGTTCAAATTAAGCTGAGTAGTTCAGCTCACTTTTTGTTTATTGGAAGCTCCATAATTGGGACCATTACTTAGAAACAGCCTTTACACAGACATGTTCAGACTTCAATTCATCTTTAGTGTCACTTCTTTCTGTGTGCCTCCCTTAATGATGATACGTGAAACCCAGCCATGTTCAAACTAGGGAATCCATTCCCGGACGGGTTTATCCATACCCGGGAATTTGGGAATCCCACATGTCATTCCAGGGAATCCCGGGCTCCAGGGAATGACACAGTGCACGGGCATCTCACATGTGAATGGTTTTAGAATGAGCGACACATATTTTTAATAAAACTACTGCAATATGTTGACACCAATAAAAGACTAACCTTAACTACAAGCAGTTCATGCTGTCATATAAGTACATGTATCTAGTTAGTTGCGGTAATAAGAGCGTAGAAAGCACAATGTGACGATCGTGCGGTCGTCTAGGCGAGAGCGCACCTTCGTGCAGAGTACGCCAGCCGCTGAGAAAACACGCTCTGCCTCCACTGAAGTAGGCGGCACAGTCATTCGATACCGATACACTTGTTCTAAACAATGCCCGCGCTTGCCGTTGCTCTGAAACACTGCCGTTTCAGCTTTTACTGATGCATCCAATTTCTTGTCATCATTCTGTGATGGCAATTTTCTTAGCACTGATAATGTGGATGCAACAGACTGACGCATTACAATTTCAGGTTGCTGTTCAAAGCTGTCAACAGCACAGACATCAATGAACTCTGCCCCATCCCGGCATTCCTGTGCTGCAGAGTGCAGACTCCTCCCAGTCCACTGTGCTCAGTCAGCCGGGAGATTGACTGCTGCTGGTCTGTTGTTGACTGAATTAATCGCCAACACACTACACTGTGGGCCAAAAAACCGTGCCACTTAATTATTTTCAACTATAACTCTGTTATTTCTTGATTGATTTTTACACGCTATATATGCAAGCTTGGCCGTTCCCGTTTTCCCAGGAATTACAGCAGTCCGATTACCGGGAGCCTGGGAATGGATTCCCTAGTTTAAACCTAAAGCTGTGGTTAAACTTCTGAGTCACCTCTGAGACAAACCAGTCACAAACCCACGGACCACAACTAATATAAACACAGGACAAAATAATTCTTTGCATTTATATAGCGCTTTTTTCACTACTCAAAGTGCTCAGCAATTGCAGGTCAAGGGCCTTGCTCAAGGGCCAAACAGAGCAGAGTGCCTATTGGCATTTACGGGATTCAAACCGGCAACCTTCCGATTGCCAGTGCAGATCCCTAGCCTCAGAGCCACCACTCCGCCTAATCAGTGCGACTCATTTTTTTACAACAGTGACACTTACAAATAGCCAGAGGTACAACCAGACTAAAACATGAAGACCTCCCAAGGGTGTCATGGGAAAAGATGATGAAAAACTTTTTAAAAATTAATTTCTTTGTTTGGTCTCATAAACATGTGTTAAATTACTGGTGACATGTAACATCTCATGAACTGTTGTTACTATTCATAGTGCTAGTATTTTACTGTTGTTCACACCAGCCCCTTTATGATGCTAGACATACCTTTTCAATAAAAGAGCTCCTTATTTGGGTCATTCATCTAGTTTTACATTGTCAACATTAAAGTGTTAATAGGTATACACTGCTGAATTTTGCTTTCTCATTGACTCTTCTAAAGATGATTCAAGTAAAGTTCATTAAGTCAAATCACCTTGTCCCACTCTTGATGAGAAGACTACTTACAGGCCAGAGGCGTAGCCCACTGTTTTCCCAGAGTGTGAGCTTATGGATTTTCACACTGCTGCTTATAGGCTTCACCCCTCATGGTCGAAATTGACCTTTTGGTTAATTTCCATTCCTGCCCTGAAGTTGCGTTTCTGATGTATTTTTAAAGTAGTAGAGAAAATACATTTCAGCTATGCTGTTTGACATTCAGTGCTAGCTAGCATTCTGATGTCCCCTTTCTTGTTCTTATGGAGAAAAAAAAAACGGAATGGGCAACGAGAGCAGGAGAGAAAGTTTCAGGTAAGGACACATTGGCATCCCATGGATGACTTGTTCTTTTTACTGCTTGCCTTAAGACCTTTAAAAGAAGTAGCACTCTTCAAACATCCTCACACATATTAGTATTCATTGGCATACTGTATGGCCCACACTTTATGTTTGGTGGCTTTCATCCAAAAGCAGACAAACCTAAAGCCATGAGCTCAAAAGACATTTTATTTTTTAGAAATTTTTCTAAAGCTACAGTGGTGATAACTAAAATAATGATCACGTTAAAGTATAAAAATTAACAGATTGTTCAATTGTCTTTTTATTTTTCTGAGGAGTTTTATACTTGGTATACTGTTAAATTATTTTGTGGTGATTATCCACTGCCTTTCCAAAATGTTTTAATCACATTATTATCTCACCATGGATGGCACAGTGGCAGAATTTATAAGACTGTCACCTGACATATCCACAACTCATGTTGAAATCCTGTGTCCAGATGCTGTCAGAATGGACTTTCCTCCGGTATCCCCAAAAATGTCAAGTCTAAGCAAATTGGCCGTTCTGAACAGGACCTGCGTGAGTGTGTGTGACTGGGCCCTGTGGAGAACGACCAGTCTATCAAAAGGAGTTTACTTTCCGGTGAGAATTTAGCGGGGATAGGCTCGACAGAGTGGATTTGCATACTGGACTAACATATAAAAACACATTTTAGCTTTATATATTAAAGGAACCTATTTCTATTTTATTTTACATGTATTCAGCTTCATTATAATATATTCCTCTTTCCATTACTTACTACATCACATGGACAGGTTTTGCTTACAATTTGATATTTTCTATGGCCACTATGTAATCTGGACATATGTGTGCACTTACTGGCTGGGAACAGTTATTGAGGGAAAAATAGAGAGAAAGACCAGGGGCCTCATGGTTTTACATACTGGCAGCACCCAACGTCAAAGCAGTGCTACTGTTCCTGTGTGGTTACCCTTTCTTTTTTAGATCCACATCCCTGATGCGGCTTTATTAATACACTGAAATTAACCACATATTGTCTATTAGTTTAATGCATCTGATTGTAATTAACCTGTAACTATATAATGGTCCACAGAATGGTCAAACTATTCCAAATACCATAGCTGCTTTAGCGTTGTTACTCTCACTGCACCTTCTTCTTCTTCTTTCAGCTGCTCCCGTTAGGGGTTGCCACAGCGGATCATCTTTTTCCATATTACTCTCACTGCACCACTCGGAGTATTTAAATCACTGTATCTGAGTGGGGAATCACAGCTGTACAGTAGCTAATCAGAAAGAGAATTATCGATATACAGCATCAAGCACACACTGCCATGCAGTATTGAACTGCTCTCACACGGCAAATGCTTCAGAGCCTTTCCTTTATGGACCTTGCGGTTCAGAAACAGTTTCATCCCAAGAACTATAAACGCACTCAATCAGTCCATCAAGTGCTCCTTGTAGAACTGTTTGTACCTATAAGTACAATAACCTCACTGTAAAATTGCGATACAGTTATAATATTGCACAACCTCAGCCACTTTATAAAGCACATATTTACATATGATGACGATATCATTTTTAAGATGAAATGCAGCAAAATATGTTTATTATATTATACAGATAAAACTTTAACTTCATTTAAATAATCTATATTGTTAATAATTAAACATGTGAGGACACGGTGCCGCAGTGCTAGCGAGGCGCTAGAGCTCCTTTCACGGATTGTTCCTGCCTCGCGCTGTATTCTTGCTGTGGCTGGCGCGACACTGGAAGGATAGATGGATAGAATAATTAAACATGTACTACGAAGATATTTCAATGTTCCTTAAAAGTTTTGAAGAATCAGCGTTCTAAGCTTACAGATGGCTTAACATCTATTACAGAGCTGATTGCGTGGCAATTGGGTATTTGGAGAAAGAAAAGTAAGGACAGGAATTGGAGGTTAGCATGTTTGAAAGAGACTGTACTGCTACAATAAAGTATTTCTTCAAAGGTTGCGCATGGCGCAGCAAGCATCTTACAAGAGACATGAACAATCACTGTGCCACCGTGTTTAATAATATGCTTTAACTCCTATCATCATGAAAATGATATCACGTATACATCTCAGTATTTTAATTATTCAGAGAGCTGTAATATTACGAATGTAATGGATTCTGTGTCCTGTCGGAGAAAGAGAAAGCCCGGAAGCACATAGTGATTCACACACATAGCACATAGAAGATCAAATACAAAACAAAGCATTTAATGTGCTACTTTAGTTATGATGGGATTTGAGAAACTAAACATTAAACGATTTTAAGATGAAGTTTGTTCTGCTTTAATGACAAAATAAACTACGTGATTAAAGTGGAAATTTAGAGATTAAAGTTGACATTTCATGCTTTTTTCCCCCACTGTGTGCCTTTTTTTTTTTCTCTGTACCCTAATAAGCTTTCATATGACACTCAGACGGTGGGCTACGACTTGCCTTTACACAGCGACTTTGATATGTGACAACTTCTTTTTATTTCAGGCACTGTGCAACTTTGTGAACTTGAGCTTTCGAGTTTTTCCGACACGTTATGTCACTCAATCAACTTCCTTTTGTTGTTTATATCACTGTTTAAACCAACAAATATCACTTGGTATTCGCTGAAATCCTTCTATTTATCCTGGTGCTTTTGCCATTGTCTTTTCACAGAAGGCTGATCTTAAAGGCTATTTATATTGATTTGCATATTCAAAGAGGCATAATTCTGGGAGGAGACGGGGCGGGACAGCAGGCGTGTGCACGTGCGTTACTTTTCACGCTGACCGGGATTTATGGAGCAGAAGAACGTGGAAGTTGATTTATGCATCTGGATTTTTTTGTGCGTAAGCACATTTCCACTTTTGTGCTTATATCATGTTATAGTGCGAATTCTACACACGGCGTTATGCATGAGGCCCCAGGAGATTGAAAAAATAAAAAAATAACAGACAAAACTGAGGTCAAAATACTACCAGGTGTCTGGAAGAAGCTGGAAGAACCAGTCTTAACCAATCATTAAAGCCTAAAAAAATAATAAAAAAATCTAAGTGAGGAATGCAAACCAAAAAGTCCCAGCACAATGTTAAAAACTGAGGAAACTGAATCCAAATATCCTAACACTAACTTCTGTTATTGAACAGCCATTGTGTAATCCTTAGCTCAAGTCTTGTTTACATGTAATTATTTCTTTTGTTGTCTTCTAGATATAATTTTGTAAATTCTGTTTTTAATATGATTTTTGTCTTTGAATACTCTTTGGTTTATTAACATTTTTATTGTATTATGGTGCATACTTGCCTGTCAGTTCTCGTTTTTACGTTACTTGACTTCTTTACCTGAGAAAGGCTCTCAACGCCGCAGCTCTGGTAGCACCCCAGATGCTTATAAGCCCACAACTCACTACTATGTAACGTTTTGGCACTGTAATATATACTGAAGTCTTTGGTTTTCATTTTGGATTTTGTAAGTGCTTTGTTGTTCTGATTTTTTGGTTATGAATTTTGGCTTGTTCAAGATTAAAGATTTACTGGTCTATCTGCAAATTCAGATAGCATGACAATCCATGCACAGCAGCAGCACTTCTATGACAAACCAAAAATAATGTCCCAAAATACACAACAATAATTTAACAGTGTCACGCACGCGCGATTAGGGAGCCGCGGAACGATCCAAAATGTAACGCGACATCATATGCCAGACGGGAATGGCGGGGTACTAACCTCTCTCTCTTTATTTCTACAGAAAGAAAGACGCACCGCCGCCATGAATCCTCCTGAACACTGCAAAACAACACGCCACTTCCGCCTTCCTTCTGTCTCACCCCGATGACGTCAGCAGTCCCAGCATCCATCTCGGTTCCTTCCCATCAGTCCATTCATCTATTTCCGGTCCCACTAGATAAATGTTCCCCCATCCGCCATGATGGCGGACGGTGTTATGAAAACTGTTGTATTGATTTGTACAAGTATTTTCGTAACTTTCTACAGTATACGGGGCCGGAAACCCCAAACCTTTATGTGCGTTTTGTGCTTCTTTTACAGTGGCGTAGTTGGCAGGATAGAAAAAGTGTCCGAACATGTCTGAAGGAGAGGAGCTGAATGAAGTTCTCACTGGGATGGCCTCCCAGATCCAGAACCTACAAATAGCGCACGCCGCGACAACACGGGAGCTGGAGGAGACCAAGGCAAGGAGGAGGAGGCCGCGAATTATGACCTCCTTAAACCAGAGATCCTGAGCCACTACGGCATTACTACGGACCAGCAGGCGAGTGAGTGGCGATCCTGGCAGTTCAACCCAGATCAACCTGCCTGAGCCCAGGCTTTCGAGTTCTGGGGCAAGATGGGTCGCTGGTTAAGGCCAGAAGGACCCCAGGCGCGCCGAGTAGTGGAACAGGTGGCGTGTGAGGGCTTAGTGAACGCTATGCCAGGATATCTCACCCAGCAGTTCCGTAGACACCCCTACAAGGACATGAAAGGACTCATGGAGGTCCTGGAGGGTCAACTTGCGGTCCACTGAACCGGGGGGGTCGGAAAAGTCGGCTCGTGGTGCCCGACAGGGACGGACCAGCCACCCCGAGCCCACCCGTCGCGCTGTTTCAAGTGTGGGGATCTCGGTCACCTGCTGCCTGCCTGCCCTCTCTACCAACCGCAACAGGAGCCAATGGATTGCACTAGGTCCACTTCAGAGAGGTTTTGTGCTCTGTCAAACCCTCTGGCTATACCTAATACGGGAGTGGTTTTAGTTAATGGTCATTCTGTGCTTGCATTGTTTGATTCCGGCAGTAACATAACCATAGTTGCTCGCCGTTACGTTTTACCGCAACAGTGGTTATATCAGCATGTAAGTGTAACTTGTGTACACGGGGAGACCAAGTCTTATAGGTCCGCAAAATGCTTTATATCCTGGAAAGGGGGCTTGACTCAATTGACGGTCGCAGTGTTGCCCAAGCCTCCTTTTCCAGTCATTTTGGGACACGACTGGTCAGATAATAACCGTGGTAGACGGAAAACCACTCCTGGGGCTAAGTTGGGTCTTGTTATGGGTGGGCGAAGCGCCATCCCCGCGGCTCCCACGCCGTGCACACAGGCGAACAACGAAGACAACAGCAACCAGGGGGAAGATTCTCTGGCGTCGGACCCTGACCCGGAAGACGATCCGGGCGAAGGCACGAGCCAGGGGACCAGTAGTGCTCCTACTCATGCGGACCCGTGGGTCTACCCCCACGTCATTCAAAAGGGAACAGTGGAATGATGATTCCCTAAAGTTCGCCCGGAATGCAATTCTTTCAGTAGATGGCCAGTTGTCAGACAGTTCCTTGCCACCGGAGCCCTACTTTGTATTGGAAAATGATCTGTTATATTGGGTCGCGAATCACGAAGGTGGAGTAAGGAAGTTGTTGTTAGTGCCGCGAACTTTCCGGCGGGAGGTCTGCGAGCTAGCACACTCTCATCTCTTGGGTGCCCATCTGGGAACCGAAAAGACGCTGGAGAGAATCAAATTGCGGTTTTATTGGCCAGGAATAAACGAGGAGGTCCGACGCTTCTGTCAGTCCTGCCCGGAGTGTCAGACCCGTCAGATTCCTAGGAAGGACCACGCTCCTCTGGTTCCTATTCCCCTCATTGACGTTCCATTTGAAAGGATCGGTATTGATCTTGTTGGTCCCCTTGAACCTTTGAACCGTGGCCAGAAATATATATTGGTCATGGTGGATTACACAACTCGGTATCCAGAGGCGGTGCCCTTACGCTCCGCTACTTCAAAGAATATTGCACGGGAATTAGTCAAACTCTTTTCCAGAGTGGGAATACCTAAAGAAGTCCTCACGGACCAAGGTACTCCCTTTACTTCGGATACGTTCAGGGAGGTGGCTAAGTTACTCCGTATTAAACATCTGAAAACGTCTGTTTATCACCCACAGACCGATGGTTTAGTGGAGCGCTTCAATCAGACGCTTAAACAGATGTTACACAAGGTAGTCAGTGCGGACGGTAGAAACTGGGACGAGCTTTTACCTTTCGTGCTCTTTGCTTACCAGGAGGTGCCAAAAGCCTCCACGGGTTTTTCCCCCTTTGAACTCCTATATGGACGTTAACCCCGGGGACTTTCAGATATTCTAAAGGAAGGCTGGGAAGAGGAGGCTCGACCCGGCAATAATATTTTGGAGTATATCGCGCAAATGCGTGATAGAATGAACAAGATTCGGCCTATTTTAAAAGACCACATGACTCGTGCTCAAACAGCGCAAGCCTGGTGTTATAATAGGAATGCTGTCCTCAGGGAATTCCACCCTGGGGACTGCGTGATGGTACTCATACCCACATCCCACTCCAAATTACTGGCCCATTGGCAGGGCCCTTATGAGGTAAAGGAGCGAAAAGGGCTGGTAGATTATTTGGTCAAACAGCCGAATCGTAGACCGAGCGAGAGGGTGTACCACGTGAACTTGTTAAAGCCGTGGAGAGACCGGGACGAGGCTCCACCCTCCGGTACAGCCCCTCTCCCTTTTTGCAGAAAAACCAGCCCTTAATCTCGGTCCGGACCTAACACCATTACAGCGGTAGAAGCTGGAACAAGCGATCCGAGCCGTCCCCGAAGTGGTCAGCGAGTTACCTGGCCGTACTTCACTGATTGAGCACGATATCATTACCGAGCCGGGAGTGGTAGTCAGGGAGAGACCCTATTGCCTCCCGGAGGCAAAGCGGACAGAGGTGGAACTTGAAATCCAGAGGATGTTAGACATGAATATCATTAAAGAGAGCTATAGTCCCTGGTCCAGTCCTATCGTCCTCGTTTCTAAGCCAGACAGTTCCTGAAGGTTCTGCAATGACTTCAGACATCTGAACCAGGTCTCCAAATTCGATGCCTACCCCATGCCCAGAGTGGATGACCTACTAGAACGCCTGGGTAAGGCACAATACTTGACTACCTTGGATATGACTAAAGGGTACTGGCAAATTCCCTTAACGGCATCCGCCAAAGAGAAAACAGCGTTCAGTACCCCTAGTGGACATTGGCAGTATAAGGTCCTCTCATTTGGACTGCACGGGGCAACAGCGACCTTCCAACGTCTGGTAGATAGAGTGCTCCGGCCCCATCAGTCCTACTGTGCTGCCTACTTGGATGACGTAGTCATTTATTCCGGCACCTGGGAAGAACATATACTGCAGGTGTATGCTGTTCTCGCCACACTAGCGAAGGCCGGCCTCCGCATCAATCCCCGTAAGTGCTTCTTCGGATTGAGGGAGGCCAAGTATTTAGGCTACCTAGTGGGACGGGGACAGGTGAAACCGCAATGCTCCAAAATAAAAGACATCCTTGAATGGCCCCATCCGATAACCAAGAAACAGGTGCAAGCCTTCTTGGGGTTAGCGGGGTACTACCGCCGGTTTGTTCCCCGTTTCTTCGAAAGGGCAGCACCCTTGACTGATCTCACAAAGAAAGGGGCTCCTGTGTATGTGGTATGGAACAATAAAGCGGAACAACATTCAGTGACCTAAAGAAGGCCCTAACATCGCCACCTATATTGCACACCCCTGATTTCTCTTTACCTTTCATTCTCCAGACCGACGCATCAGACACAGGCCTGGGTGCCGTGCTGAGCCAAAGCGTCAACGGTGCCGAACACCCCGTGATATACCTGAGCCGGAAACTGTTGGACCGAGAGACCAGGTACGCGGCGGTGGAGAGGGAGGCCTTGGCCATTAAGTGGGCGGTAACTCATCTGCGGTACTACCTGCTGGGTCGGGAGTTCACCCTGGTAACGGACCATGCTGCTCTCCAGTGGATGGCCCTGCACAAGGAGTCGAACCCCCGAGTCACCAGGTGGTTCTTGGACCTGCAGCCCTATAAGTTTACTGTCACTTATCGCCGGGGTCCCCTTCAGGCCAATGCTGATGCCCTCTCCCGGGTTCATGACCTCTCGGTTCGGTCCGCCCGACCCGATGGGTTTGGGCTGAGGGGGGGGGTCATGTCACGCAAGCGAGATTAGGGAGCCATGGAACGATCCAAAATGTAACGCGACATCATATGCCACACGGGAATGGCGGGGTACTAACCTCTCTCTCTTTATTTCTACAGAAAGAAAGACGCACCGCCGCCATGAATCCTCCTGAACACTGCAAAACAACACGCCACTTCCGCCTTCCCTCTGTCTCACCCCGATGACGTCAGCAGTCCCAGCATCCATCTCGGTTCCTTCCCATCAGTCCATTCATCCATTTCTGGTCCCGCTAGATAAATGTTCCCCCATCCGCCATGATGGCGGACGGTGTTATGAAAACTGTTGTATTGATTTGTACAAGTATTTTCATCACTTTCTACAGTATACGGGGCCGGAAACCCCAAATGTTTATGTGCGTTTTGTGCTTCTTTTACAACAGCTTTACTTTAGCTTTACTCTTCATTTCTAAAAGAATTCTGGTAGCACAAATGGAATTCTCATGTTCTAAAATCCTCCAATGGAGTGAAAAAAAACTAAACTATCTATCTATCTATCTATCTATCTATCTATCTATCTATCTATCTATCTATCTATCTATCTATCTATCTATCTATCTATCTATCTATCTATCTATCTATCTATCTATCTATCTATCATATAGCACCTTCTATCTATCTATCTATCTATCTATCTATCTATCTATCTATCTATCTATCTATCTATCTATCTATCTATCTATCTATCTATCTATCTATCTATCTATCATATAGCACCTTCTATCTATCTATCTATCTATCTATCTAAACCGACCACCATTAATGGAATCAAAATTAAAAACAAAACAATTATAAAAACTGGATAAAAGACAACCTTTTAGACGTAACCTTATTTACCACCTTTTCTGCTTTTCTCCTGGGTCTGCATTTTTTCAGTCTATTTGAATAAATCTTTAAAATATTACAGAGGTTTTTGTTTAATTTTTGTAAGCCTGGGGGTTTTATGGTTTTCCATCTCTCTTTTGTGGTTATTTTGATTATAAAGCCTTTGCCAGAAATGGTGGAATGTAATGATGGCACAATACAGCAGATGACCCTTATGTCACATAAATGGTACAGTGGAACCTCTAGATACGAGTTTAATTCGTTCCAGCACTGAGCTTGTATAGCGAATTTCTCGTATCTAGAACAAACGTCCCCATTGAAAATAATGGAAATCCAGTTAATCCGTTCCGCATCCTAAATATATTAACATAAAAATCAATTTTCCTAACAAATAACACTGATAAATTATATATACTGTAGTCTACCTTTAATAAATAACACTGGTAAATAATATAACTGATTATTAAAAGAATCAAAACAGGTGTCCAAAGTGCAGTAGAGCATTCAATAAATCTTTAAATAAATAATCCTTAAAACAGTTGTGAAGTGGAGGTTTAAAGTACATAAGAATAACAATCCTTTAACACGAGGTTAAAACGTCAACAGGAAGCAGTCTTCCAAAAACAGATGACAATCCCCGGTGCTTCTTCTCTGTTAGCGTCTCACCTGCTTCTCCCATGCGGGCTCTGCAACAGGCGAGACACTCTTAATGCAGCTGACCTTCGCTACACCGTCCTGCTTTAGCTGTTTGGCTCGCCTGTTCAGCTACACGTGAGCCTGTACTCGCTCGCTCTCTCGCACCGACTTCCTACTGCTGCGGATTCCTGCCTCCTCCTGCAACCTCCGTTCTCTCTCCTCTCCTCTCTTTTCTTTTACTTCTTCTCCCCCTTAACCGGCTCGCGCTTCTCTATATATGCGGGGAAGACATGGCAGCTGCTAGGGTTACCACTTTTAATACAAAAAAATAAGGGACGCATACGTATTGATTCAAAACGGGACGTGCAATTTCATTCTCAAATGCTGGACGATTCCGTATTTTAAAGGACGGGTGGCAACCCTGCCCAGCCCATCAGCCACAGGACAAATCATGGATGTGGGCAGTTTCCCACCTGTGCACTTCGCAGATTGCCCTGCGGCTCGCAACAGCTACCACGCCCCCTCGCTAAGCCGCAAGCTATACCCACAGCCTGGCTTGTGGCTCGTTACGCGAGCCAATGCTCGTATTTAGATCTGAATTTTTCGCTCATACTTTCCTCATATTTTGAATTTCTCCTATACAGAGGTGATCGTATCTCGAGATTCCACTGTAACAGGCATGGCAACCACATAATATGGCCACAGCCATGAAAAAAAACTTCTCAAATGGTAGTGCTAATACCCAGGGATTTTACCCTGTCTTAAGCATATTTTCTCATTATTTAATCTGTTTGTCTTATTTTGTATTATTTTAATTATTATATGTTTGTTTGTCTTCTGCATGTTTTGAAGAATATTGCTTTGTTAATTTATTTTCTTGCATTTCTGAGTCATGTTTATTTTCTTTTTATGTTCTGTACAGCAAATGTACATTTTGAGCAGGCAGGCACCTGTGAGATCACAGCTGAAGGGAAACAAGCTCCCTGCTCAAATAATGGACTTCTGTGTGACCCGGAAGTACTTTCATCAGGCAATCGCCCTGGCACCGGAAGTACTCCCGTCTGTAATAAAAGGGACCGCACTCCCTTACTCAGGCAAGTTGGAGCTGGGTGGTAAAGAGGCAACACTTGACTGGAGGAGGGCAGTGCGGTGGTGATAGAAAATATTTTGGAGAGAGAAAGACCGATGTTTTGTGATTATTTGTAATACTTTTGGAGGTATTTTAAAATATAACCTTTGTTTATTTCTGATAAAGGACTGTGTTTTTGTGATTGTGTTGGGGTTTGGGGCTCACGAACGCCCTGGGTTTATCACAAGGGTGAATGTCATTTGTGAGAATACCAAACTGTTCACACTCCTGTTTTTGTAATTTTGTACAGCATGGTAAGTACAGTACTTTGTAGTTTGTATTGTATTGTATTGACCCCCTTCTTTTGACACCCACTGCACGCCCAACCTACCTGGAAAGGGGTCTCTCTTTGAACTACCTTTCCCAAGGTTTCTTCCATTTTTTCCTTACTAGGTTTTTTTTTGGGAGTTTTTCCTTGTCTTCTTAGAGAGTCAAGGCTGGGGGGCTGTCAAGAGGTAGGGCCTGTTAAAGCCCATTGCGGCACTTCCTGTGTGATTTTGAGCTATACAAAAATAAACTGTATTGTATTGTATTGTACTTTCTTTTTAATTTTCTGCTTACCGAACATTGGCTTTTTTCTAAGGATTAATATTTTTTGAAATATTTTTAATATACTGCTCAAAAAATTAAAGGAACACTTTTTAATCAGAATATAGCATCAAGTCAATGAAACTTCTGGGATGTTGACCTGGTCAGTTAAGTAGCAGAGGGGGTTGTTAATCAGTTTCAGCTGCTTTGGTGTTAATGAAATCAACAACACGTGCACTAAGAGGGGCAACAATGAGACAACCCCAAACAGGAATGGTTTAACAGGTGGAGGCCACTGACATCTTTACCTCCTCATCTTTTCTGACTGTTTTTTCACTAGTTTTGCATTTGGCTATGGTCAGTGTCACTACTGGTAGTATGAGGCGATACCTGGACCCTACAGAGGTTCCACAGGTAGTCCAACATCTCCAGGATGGCACATTAATACGTGCCACTGCCAGAACGTTTGCTGTGTCTCCCAGCACAGTCTCAAGGGCATGGAGGAGATTCCAGGACGTAGGCAGTTACTCTAAGAGAGCTGGACAGGGCCATAGAAGGTCCTTAACCCATCAGCAGGACCAGTATCTGCTCCTTTGGGCAAGGAGGAACAGGATGACCACTGCCGGAGCCCTACAAAATTACCTCCAGCAGGCCACTGGTGTGAATATCTCTGCCCAAACAATCAGAAACAGACATCATGAGGGTGGCCTGAGGGCCTGACATCCTCTAGTGGGCCCTGTGCTCACTGCCCGGCACCGTGGAGCTTGATTGGCATTTGCCATAGAATACCAGAATTGGCAGGTTCACCACTGGCACCCTGTGCTTTTCACAAATGAGACCAGGTTTACCCTGAGTACACGTGACAGATGTGAAAGGGTCTGGAGAAGCTGTGGAGAATGTTATGCTGCCTGTAATTTCGTTCAACATGACCGGTTTGGTGGTGGGTCAGTGATGGTCTGGGGAGGCATATCCATGGAGGGACACACAGACCTCTACAGGCTAGACAACAGCTCCATGACTGCCATTAGGTATTGGGATGAAATCCTTGGACCCATTGTCAGACCTGCTGGTGCAGTGGGTCCTGAGTTCCTCCTGGTGCACGACAATACCCGGCCTCATGTGGCGAGAGTATGCAGGCAGTTCCTGGAGGATGAAGGAATTGATATCATTGACTGACCACCAATGCTCTCCTAACCTAAATCCAATACAACACCTCTGGGACATTATATTTCGGTCCATCATATGCTGCCAGGTTGCACCTCGGACTGTTCAGGAGCTCATTGATGCCCTGGTCCAGATCTGAGATGAGATCCCCCAGGACACCATCCATTGTCTCATTAGGAGCATGCCTCAACATTGTCAGATATGCATACAAGCATGTGGGGGCCATACAAACTACGGAGTACAATTTTGAGTTGCTGCAATGAAATTTCGGTAAAATGAACTAGCCTGCCGCATCATTTTTTCACTTTGATTTTCAGGGTATCTTTGAATTCATCCCTCTGTAGGTTGATAATTTTCATTTCCATCAAATGATGTGGCATCCTTTCATTCCTAACACATTACCCAGTCCATATCAGTATGGATATCCAGCAGGATTTTCTCCCCATTGAGATCTGATGTGTTTTCAAAGTGTTCCTTTAATTTTTTTGAACAGTTTATTTTTAGTAATCTTTTCTCTGGTCTGCCTTTTAGGTATACATTTTTTGATTTCTTTATCTTTCCTTTTATTTTTAATTATTGTTCTTAAAGATCTGTTAAATAAATTTTCAAATTATAAAGCAACTCTTTTTGTTATTGATGCCCAGGGTTTGATGGTTCCCCTCCAGCTATTTTGATATTGTTTGTATCTTAATTGATCCTTTTCTCCTTAGTAGTCTACATAGGCTAAACCCAGTTCTCAAGTTTGAGGAATATCTGATTTTGATTTTGAAGCGTTAATGGAACCTGAAGCTAGATTTTGGAAGTTAAACCTTATTTAGAGCTTGACAGTCTTCACAAATTATACCAAATTGCAAAAAACAAATAAAAAACAAAACAGTTCCCACAATAATAACTATAATAACCATAAAATCAAACAGTCCAAAACTGCATCCCAGAATGCCAAAACCCAGAATCAATACACTTACCATTTTATGTTTAAACTCTGATTAATGGAAAACAAATTTTAGTCAATAAGTGGTCATGTAAGTGTAAGTAAACTGCTCAAAAATCTATTCCTTCTCTCAGTCATTCTTTTTTAACAAAGGTCAGATGACCTCTACACTACTTATACAAAGTATTCACCCCTTGGATGTTTTCACATTTTATTGTTACAGTAAATCCATTGTGATTTCAGGTTCTATAATTTGTCTTTTTTGATACTGATCAACAGAAAAAGACTTTTTAAGTGCAAAGTGGTCTAATATAAAAGCAAATACAAAAACAAAATAATGAATCATTTAAATATTTACTCTTTTCAAATCAGTATTTAGTGGATGCGCTTTTATGCAACAATGCATAAAGTGCATGGAGTCTGAGTGCACAGGTCTCTATGAGCTTTGCACTTTTGGACACAGCAATTTTTCCCCCAATCTTCTTTATAAACCTTTGTACATTCTGTTGAACTTTTACTGTGGCACTTTCGAGAGCATATTGACTAAGTGCATTATGATGTGGTACGGCAACTGCTCTGTAGCAGACAGGAAGTAACTGCAACAGGTGGTGAAAACTGCCCAGCACATCATCAGCATCCTGCTGCCGATTACTCCTGACCTGCAGCATACATGTTATCTGTGATGGGCTCGCAGCATTATCAAGGATGCTTCACACCCCAACCATGGACTGTTTATCCTCTTCCCATCAGGGAGGCACTAAAGGAGCTTTCAGTCCCGCATCTGCAGGCTCAGGAACAGTTTCTTTCATAACACCTATCACCATTCTGAACTCTTAACCTTTACCACTCAATAGCTGACCTTTCTAAATATCAATAACTTCTGACTGTACTCTACAGTATGTATATTTTCACCTGTTTACATATTCTGTACAGAAAAAAATATTTAATATCTATATTTATTCATGTATCATTTCTTACTGATCAGTATTCATATCTATATACTCTTCACTGTATATACTACTACCTCTAAATTCAAATATCATGTTTTAAATGAGTGGACGCTAGGGGTCACTGTTGCCCCTTTTTACCCCAAAATACAGACGCAGGCAAGGTTATTATAGTTAACGAAAACTAAAATCAAAGCTGAAACTATTATTAAAAAAACATTTTCGTAAAACTGAAATAAAATAATTAACAAAACCGAAATGATAAACTAAAACTAAACGAAACTATTAAAGTAGCTGGAAAGACTAACTGAAATAAAATAATTTACTAAAATATTTTTAGTTTTCATTTTTGAATGAATATTCTTGCTGTTAGTCTTTAACTCTTGTAACTTTTAACTCTAAAACAGAAAGTCATCCACCACGAGCCACCCGTACATATTCATCCAGTGAATGGCGGCTGGTGACGGAGGGCGGCTGTTCACACAGCATTTGCGGTGACAGAGCTAGCTGAATTCGGGTGCGTAAAGCGTGTGAAATAGTAATCATATGTAATAGTAATCAAGTAATCATATTTTTGTAATCATGAAAAAATTCGACCTCGATATTTTGATGAATCTTGACGTTATAGATCTCCCAGAGTCCAAAAAATACCGTTTTTTTGGAATTGTGTGTATGCGCGCGTGTGTGTGTAAGCATGATAACTCAAAAACGCAACTAGATAGATGTATGAAATTCGGCATGTGGTTTGTTACACCACGGTTGCAGATCTGTATTAACTTTTGGGCCAAATCCATCACCCGGAAGTGGTACTTTACCTGAACACAATTTTTTTTTTTTAAATTTTTTTATTCATGCAGCTGCAGAGTCAGATTTATTCAACTTTACTTTTATTATTATTTTTTAATATATTATTAATTTGATTTGTTGTTGATGGTTCCTCAATGCACATAATATAAAAATATAATCATTGTCTTGTGGTTTACTCCTCAAATATCCATCCCCATATCGGAGTACACAAGAAAGTCAAGGGGAGACCACTCCCGGTTTTTGAAAATTAAACGGCACTAATCGAGAGACAGACTAGGTTATCATACAAGATCAGCATATTGTTGCTGACCAATCACTTTTGCTTTAAAAACATCGTTTAACAATGAAGCAATACAAACAAAGGTAGATAGGCGCACAGAGTCTGCCAAGTGATGAAAAACTAAACATACTAATGGGTTTTTGTATTTATTCTATATTTATTAATTTATCTTTTTTAGTTCTTATTCACAACTCAAAATACCTGATATTGTTAAAGTAATCCATTAGCAGAATTATATTTTTAAAATATTTGTCTCCCTTTTTTCAATGTTTTTCTCTCTCTCTCTCAAAATAGATAGTTGAAATATCATATTCTTTTTGTTCTTAACATCAGCCATATTGCACATATTGCATCCCAGGGATTTTTCCTGCCCTACATCCAAACCTGCTGCGGTAAGCTTCAGGTTTCCTGAGATCCTGCTCTGGATAAACAGGTTTAGATAATTGTTCTTAATCTCAGATGCTGTCTCTGTTGTTTTATGCCTGTCCGTACCCCTATTACCTGATCTTGCTCTGCTCATTATGGGTTTACTGTCCTTTATGTTGGGCTATTCAAGTCTCACTGCCCCTAACCTTGACACTACATGCTGGTTTTTCTTTGTTTCCCTCAATACAGCTAGGTGGGGTCTGCACACTGATTCAAGTCTAAGAACCCTGTTCTTCCTAAGCCCCCGTGATTTTCATGAGAAAATATTTTAAAAATTATAAAATTGTGTACAATTGTTCATATTCAGTATCTAGTTTTGATTATGCTTGTTTTTATCCGACAAAAACAAAACCATATAGTAAAACATGTAGTGTACTAAGCTTCCACTAACATTAAACTCATATCCAAATCTATTAAGTGTACAGTTCTGTCTGATTGTGACACAAAACTAAACTCCATAGGAGCTCCATGCCATAATTACTAAAACTAAAACTGAAACTAATAGATATAAAAATAAAATAGAAATGTCTTTGTGAAATAAAAACTAACTCTAAAACTAAAACTAAAAATGCACAATGAAGGAAAACTAAAACTAAACTGAAGGTCAGAAAAAATCTAGAAATAAAAACTAATATAAAAAGGCAAAACTATAATCACCTTGGACACAGGCTAAAAACACCAAGTTGTTATTTAATTTCTTCCTTTTTTCTTTAAAGTGTCCACAAGCACCACAGCCACTAATAAACAGGCAAGTAATCACTAAATAGCACAATACAATTTTCTCTTTCTTCCACCACACCTCCCAGCAAGCTCTGGCCTCCATCTCCCGACTACGGCTCACTTGCTGGGTCTTCAGCAGTCCTTTATGTAGTTCTTGACCCAGAAATGCTTCTGTTCTTCCGGGTCAGACTGAGAATTCAAGTTTTTTGTAAGCCTGGAAGTACTTCTGGATTTCTGTTCTCATGATTTGACAGTACTTCCGGGCTATAAGGGAAGCACAACATCCCCGATCCTTCCATAGCACCCACTGGCAGCACCCACAGCTTCCAACAGGGCTGAGATAATGAACTTCAAGTCCCAGGATGCCCTGTGGGAATCTGGGGCACTGTTGTACTCCAGGGGAGCTGCCATCTAGCGTCTTGGGGGAGGCAGTGTCCAAAAGTAGCTGCCTTCCCCCATCCTTTCATTCTTGGGGCATCCAGGCTGGGTTGAGCTGCCGGCCGTCCATCATAATGTAGATATATATATTGTCATTTGTATGCTACTGTATTGCACCTTACTGTACTATTTGCACTTTCTGGTTAGATGCCAAACTGCATTTCGCTGTACCTGTACAATGATAATAAAGTTGAATCTAATCTAATCAAAGCTTCTCAAGCGTTGTCAGGTTATATGCGGATCAGGAGTGAACAGCCTTTTCAAGTCTACCCACTCCTATGTACAGTAGTTTTGGCTTTATGTTTGGTGTCATTGACTTGCTGGAAAACAAACCTTCTACTCATAAGCAAATTTCTTGCTGACTGCATCAGGTTTTTCTCCATGACTTTCCTGTATTGTGCCGCATGCACTTTCCCCCTCTACTCCCACAAGCTTTGCAGGGCCTGCTGCAGGAAAGCATCTTCACTGCATGATGCTGTCACGATCATACTTCACATTGGAGATGGTGAGTTTTTGATAATGTGTAGTGTTCAAACATGCAGTTTATTCTGATGGACAAAAGGCTCAATTTTGATTTAATTAGACCATAGAGCTTGGCTATTCAATTAGAAATTCAGTTGAGCCAGATTTTCAAACAAAGAAATTTAGCTGGGCCAGACATTTTCAGTGGCTGGTTAGCAGAAGGTAATGACAAATTTTAAACCAAAACAAACGAATGTATTGAAAAACATGTAATATGTATTCATTGTTTCATTTTTAAAACTGGTCACATTTGACACTGGCACATCAAAAAGTGCATTAAAAAACAATAAAAAATGATAACTAAACAGAATCTGAGGTAGTAGCAATACTTTTTTCCATTTTTGAAATACAAAAATAAACATTTTGGTCAGATCTGATCCAGACACATCTCAAAATGCATAAAAACAAAATAGTGCACAGTATTAGCAATAGCATTTGTTTTCCTTTTGAAATAAAATGAATATTTCGGTCATACATTAACAAACATGTTGTGGAGCGGTGGCTCTGAGGCTAGGGATCTGCACCGACAATCAGAACCTGTGCGGAGTACAGGGTTGTTGTCAAGACTTTGGTGTGAGCAAAACCATCGTTTACAGGGGAGTAAATGGGGTGTGTCAGGCCATATGCTCCAAACGAATGAGGTAATGTATCACTTTACCTGATGTGGAAGAGGCACAGTAGATTTCACAGTGCAATTAGGAGACAACACAAAATACCTCTGGTGTATGGTGCAAATGACAGCTCACATATCCCTATTTATGCACTGAGTTATGTTAATAGGAAATGCTGGACATCTAGTGTTCTGAAGGCAGTCATTGATGACAGGTTAATATTAAGGGACATTTGTGTTGGGTCACCTGGTAGTGCTCATGATTCTGCTGTATTCACCACATCACATTTGCACAGGTATTTGAAAATCTAATTTTACATCATTGCTGTTTTGTATTGCTTTGTTGAATTGCCTAAAAAACCACCACAAGCGAGCGTAGAAACTTTTTTGCGATTTGAGGATTTTTGAAATTCATGCGTTTCCATTACAAGTTTTTTGTTTCATAATTTCAAAATGTGCATTAAGGAGGTTAATGGAAATGCGGCGACTGACTGATCATCGTTCTTGTAACAGCCATGAATCCCCAGGATCAAAGCGTGTGAGTGGAGGGTCAATCAATCGTATGAAGAGAAGTGCAAAGACAGTGCTTGTCAGTAATGAGGCTCTCATTGGATTAACAATTAGATTAATTTGCGAAAATGTTCGCAGTCACTTGATGAAACTGGAATATAACTAAGACTCAGTACACAATTGATTATAGAATCATTTAATATTGTCACACTTGGGTTACACAGTTGCACAGATTCATTCAGGGTTTTCAAGAAACAAAGTTTATTCGTAAAGCAAAGAATAAAGCAGAGGATGTCTGGGGGAGAAGAGAGACAAGGCAATAAGACAAGAGGACAGCTGCTATACAGGCTTTTAAATGTTCACAGCAGCAGCAGCTAATCGAACAAAGAGGAGGTAAAAAACTGTATTTGTTTCCAATTGTATTGCCATTTAAGAGGGGGTTTCGGAGGAGTGACCGCGTTTTCTTGGGGTGCGTTCAGCCCCCCTCTTCACAATATGTAGTTGATGTAGTTGAAGGCAGCGAAATGTGTTTTTCTTGCTTTTTCTCTGTGTTTCTGATAGGATCATGGGCTGGGCCAGTTGGCCACTCAGAGGTTGCTTCTGGGCCACATGTGGCCCACGTGCTGCCATTTGAATAGACCAGCCATATAGCCTTCTTCCACATGACTTCAAAATATCTAATGCACCTTCTGGCAAACTCTAGCTGAGATGTCATGAGTGTCTTTTTTTAGACAGTGGCTTTCTCTCCACTTTTCCATAAATCTGCAACTAGTGAAGCACCTGGGCAACAGCTGCTGTATGCACAATCTCTCTCTTGTTTCAGCCTCTGTAGCTTATAAATCCAGAGTTCTCATAGGTCTCTTGGTGGCCCCTGTCACTAGTCTTCTTTTTGCACCATCACTCAGTTTTTATGGATGTCTTGCTCCAGACAGATTCAGGGCTGTGTCATACTTTTTCCATTTCTTAATGACTTATTTAAATGGACTCCAAGAGATATTCAGTGACTTGGATATTTTCTTCTCTCCACCCTGACTTGTGCTTTTCACAGAGTTGCTTGGAGTATTCTTTTGTCTGCATTATATAAGTTCAGTCACCACACCACTACCTGAACCTTCCACATACAGGTGCATTTAGATTAAAGTCAATTGAAACCCTAGAGAGGCGACCTCCATTTAACTAATTATGTGACTTCTAAAACTAACTGGCTGCACCAGTGATGATTTAGGCATGTTATATTTGAAGGGGTGAATACGATAATTTTATGTTTCATATTTCTAATTAATTTTGGCCATTTCACAGAGATTTTTTTTCACTTTGACATTATATAATCTTTTTCTGTTCAACAGTGTCAAAAAAGTCAAATTAAATGCACTGTAACTCAACATGAACATAACATGACCACTATGATCTCAGACAACAATGCTGACAGAGTGTACGTGTGCACGCAGTAATGACAATTCCCTGACAACAACTGTGACGGCAAGAAGATTAGTGTCATCACAGAGGTGTAAAACATTATGAGCATAATACAAACAAAGGCAACAAATACCAAACAGAAATTAAAAATAAAAACAATTCAGCACACAGACAGAACCTGCCATTTTCCAGTTTCAGATTTCTTAGTATCTATTACAAGCACATTTTAATTCTGTTATCTCTTTTTCATTATTTATTTTAATATATTTTATCCTCTTACTAGGCTCAGTACCTGTAAAAGTCAGATAAAAATATATGCCATCTGGTCCTTACTTGTGCCTTCAGTGCTCTATCGGTGTGTGTCTGAACCTCTCTTGACCAGCACTCCCTTTCTAAAGCCTGTTCCTGTATAGCCTGCTTCTCAGACTGTCATTATTTTTGAGGTGTCTTTCCCGCCTCTTGTTCAGCTTTATACTTTCCGTCTTTAAAGGTGACTCTCTAATCTTGTGCCTTTACTCCTCCTAATGCATTTCACACAATAGGCTTACCTGTTGTAACTTCTCAGGAAACTGGCCGACAAATCAGTAATATACAGTATTAGCCAAGCTTCACTTGGTCATGTCCACTGTGCTGGAATCCATTAACTGACTGCGAAGGTGCTACATTCATTTTTCATATGGTGTGGGTGCATATACACAAAACATAACATAAAAAAGCGATTTGCAGCAGTCCAGTTCTATTAACATAATCAGAGAAATTTACTGCATTTACATTACAATAAGGGCACCTAGTGAGAACAAAGCTGCTTTTGTTAATCATGAGAAGTGACATTCCATTAATGCACAAATCATCTGTGATGTTAAAATGAGACTGCCAAACGTTACGTCTTGATGGCCTGGGTCAACCCATGGTGCTATCTTATTTGTAAATAACTGGCTGAACCCTCAGTCTTTCATATGGCCTGTACCATTCATTGTAACAGTAATCTTGTCATTTCACGTGCCACTTATTTTGAAGTAGGGATGCTCCAATCAGATACCAATGTCAATCACCAGTTTCATGTCACTTGATCAGCAGATTCTGATTTTATTTTCCCATTTGTCCCTTTAAAAAACTTTTTACACTAAGCTCCTATATAACCAGATCCTATATATCCTGTATCAACGTGTATTTTTATAATTAAACTGTAGACTACAGGTGTTAACTGTTCATTTTTTATTAACAAAATAAAATTCTATAGGTTTATTTTTCATTTACCATAAAAATGTTAAAATAAATAAAATTTCCTTAAAATACATACTTTAACTAATAAAATAACAAAGTATGCATCCATAATAAACATGACATAAAAGAAAATAAAATGCTCTCCCTAAAAAATATATATATTCTCACACAAGCAATTAATTTATATTGGCAATTAAACACTGTTTAAATGTAAATATACTGTACATGCACTTATAGGGTTTAATCATTTTAAATCATTAATAGCAATACAGCTTTTTTGCTGTTAAAATAAACATTTACTATATTTATACAGGTGTGTTTCAGCTAGACATTCATAATTCTTGAGGTGTAATTATAAATATAGACTCTCATTTTAATTATGTAGTAATTGTTTCTTACCAATAATATCACAGCAACAAATAATAAACGCAGTACAATTCTTTAAAAAAGTTGCAAATGTATTAAGTTGTTCATCAAGACAAAAGACTAACATCCTTAACAGATTTATACGTAAAAGTCGCATTTTGCTGTTAAGCTAACACGCCTATTGTTTACTAAGCAGCCATTTCAAATTCGTCTTTACCTTTTTTTTCCCTAATGTTAACTGCCTCACTTAAAAAAAGTAAAAGCTTGCTGTCAAAACTCAAGCAGTGTCCATTTTAATTTAAAGGATAAAATAAAAAAGGTCTGAATTAATTAAAATAGCTTTTCTTGCCGTTTGTGTAACTGCACAGGATGACCCCGCTGATTCCATTTTCTCAGCATATTGCTCCACTTTCTTTAACATAAAGGCTAAGGGCTCTAGTAAATCAAGCCACGATTTGCTGCTCTTTGTTCGCTGTAGGAAATTTTTTCATTTTTAATAAATCTGAAAACATGTTTTCACTTTATTATTATCTGTTATTGAGTATATATTCATCCATTTAAAGTTAAATCAACAACACAAAGTGTGGAGAAAATGAAGGGGTCTTAATACTTTCTCAATTCACTCTATATCACACATTGATACGTACATGATACTGTATACACACATACACATACAAGCAGAATACCTTTAAAACAAATAGGCCAAAACAAATTACAATTATCGGTTTCTGCCTTTTGTGAGTTCCACAATTGCCAGGTGGCTGGTTGTGCCAATGCTGCAGCAACTTCTTCATGTATCTGACTGTTCTGTTTGATTCACTTTTTGAGTATTTTGAAAAGTAACACTGTGGGGAGATTTTCCTGATGTAATCTTTATGAAACCTCTTTCATTTCCACACTTCAGCGACACCTTCTGTCTTAAATAAGAAATATGAGAAACACACTGACAAACCACAGGAGAACTGCCCTTCATCTTCTTTCGTTCCCTTTTATATTTCCCTGAAGTCAATGAACAAAAAGGCAGTCCTTGCCTTTCTCTTGTAACGTGTCTGGGCAGGGTTGGATTCTGGAATTTCAGGTTTTCCCCCGGGGGCATTTCCTTCCAGATGCATTTATAGTACTCTTCTACCAAAATATATATGTGAGAGTTGTGTATGTGTATATATACACATACTGTACATAGGCACACACTAGAGAGGCTATTTTTATGCAGGCAGTTCCTTCCAGATGCATTTATAGTGCTCTTCAACCAAAATATATATGTGAGAGTTGTGTATGTGTATGTATACACATACTGTACATAGGCACACACTAGAGAGGCTATTTTTATGCACACAGGCCAGTAAAATGCAGAGCACACCTATATACACATGCACACTCGATCAATTTAGATTCACCCAAGCTATGCATGTGTTTTAAGAATGTAGGCAGAAGCAGCAGTGCCCTGAGAAAAAACCCACATGGACCAGAAAAGAACATGCAAAATCTATCAACTGGTTGGATCAGAATTTAAACCCAGTTCTGTGGAGCTGGAAAGTAACATTGCTAACCATTAAACAAGCCTAATCTCTTTTTCTTTTACAATATACATTTTTATTGCAATTATGAATCATTGAAAATGTGTGTACTGTATGTATACACCAAGCAAGTATGCTTACATCTGGACATAAGGCCTAAATTATATTTATGGGACTGATTAATGACACATTAAACGGCCAGACAGAAAATATTAGTTGGGAAGGGACTGACGCTTATTCCAGCAAACAGGCAGGCATACAGTAATAACAGCCTTATAAGAGGATGAAAGGCTTTGAGAAAACATCAAATCAGGAGTCAAAAGAAACACACTCAAATGGAGAATATTAATGTAGAGAACCAGACAGCCGACGTCAAAAAACACACCTACAGTAGTTAGGCATTACTGTAAAAATAGTCTGAAATGGAAACATGTGCCTGGAAGAGAAAAAGAAACTTAAAGGAAAAAGAATCATTTGAAAAATTCCAAATCAAACCTTTCTGTTTAATATGTTTTGATAAAAACGATGTGAAAATGTTTTATTGAATAATATGAAATGAACTATTTACTAAAAAAATATAAATAATATTAATAGCCCAACATAACAGCAAATCCTCAGTAAAATGACAAAATATACCCAGTTATTTTTTTCTGACTGATTGCTTTTATAAACTTTTTTTTGGATAATGGCATCTTCCAAATTAACTTTAAAAATAATAATAGTAGTAGTAATGGTTTCAAAAATGTTCAACTGCAAAAAAAAAAAAATCACAATATTCTGAGTAGTAAGCAAAGTGGTCCCTCTTTCAATTTTACATCTTATCTAAGCAATATACTGCTGTTTTGGTACACTAATGAAACCTATTTTAAACAACTGTGGATAACCCAACATAATATAATTAACAAAATGTCTTTATAGTTTAAAAAAAAAAAGCCCGAGACAATCATTTTTTTGTACACAATGTTTTAGGTTCATATTTAAAGCACAAACATTTGGACCTATGCAAACCAAGAGACAGAATACATTTATGAATACAAATGAAATAATCCTTTCCAGATGAAGAGCAACACTATAATGCATATTATTTAGGTAATGCACACCTCAGAAATGTTTACAATGTGTGCACTTTTATTTAGTAAGTGTGAATAAACAACAGGAGATAAAATAAGTAAAGGAGTAGGATTATTTGGGGTCTAGAGACAGGCAAGGTCGTAACTGGGAAATTAAACTAACTGCTAGCAAATCTTAATCCAAGACAAATGACAAGAATCTTATTCCAAAGTAGAAGTCAACAATCAAAACTAACAAAGTAAATGTTTTCTGAAGATCAAGTATTTTCTTAGAACATCTAAAGAGCTGGATATGGTGCCATCTTACTTGGGTGGGGAACAATGAGACAGTTTATCATGTGACCCCCATGTCATATCAGGTGACTGGCAACAAGCATTGCAACAGTAAAAAATATGGCTGTGGCCAAGCAAAAGTATCATACAATGATGGCAACAAACTGAACACAAATGGCATCATCAGAATAACATTAAAAATAAACCAAATAACAGAAATATGTCTCTCTCTCTATTGTTATTATAAAACTTTAGCGGACACTAATGCAAAATGAGATACAACAGATACTATATTAGGCATCAAAAGAAAGTTATGAAAACCCATATTTATTTTTAATCATGCAGGGAAAGTTTACAGTTTAAAATCCTGTACCCATGTCCCTGGGCCACAGAGCCTATCTTAAGTTTTATCATTTATTTCTGTATTCTTTATTATTCAAAATGAGTAAACAAATTACTATAAACATGTTACTGGTCAAATAGTTCAAGTGTGGGACAGTCACTGTGCATTAAATGACTGAATCTGTTCTGATTAAGCTTTGAAATATAGACCTCCATTTTGCAGATTGCCATCTGTTATTTTTATGGGAGTTTAAGCTGTGCAGATTTCATGTTTTTTATTTTTTCTAAAATATTTTTTCATTTTCAAGGTATACCTGTATTGTTACTTCTATTTTTAATTTCATGTTGTCAGCTTGATTTGGTGGTTATTTAATACCTTATTAACATGCATTCAATCACTGTTGTGAATTGAAGCACACACAAAATGAGTGATTGACTTGAGACGACAAAAATCAGACCAGCACCTTCAATGGTTTGCCTAAAAAAATACACCAAATCCCAAGAGGCCTTGTCCCAAACTCAAATGGCAGGCTTCAAAGACCAATTATACAAAAGTACACTTCCAGGGAGAGTGGAAGCTGCAACTCTCAGACTTTTAGGACAACAGAAAACAATTTATATTTCCGTTTAAGAGGGAGTTTTGGAGGAGCGACCGCGTTTTCTTGGGGTGCGTTCAGCCCCCCTCTTCACAATATGTAGTTGATGTAGTTGAAGGCAGTGAAATGTGTTTTTCTTGCTTTTTGTCTGTGTTTCTGATAGGATCAGAATAAAGAATGGATTTATATAGATAAAAAGCATCACAAAAGTGATAAGGCACAGAAAAAGGGGGATCCACAACAGCCAGAAACATCCAAAAACAATACTTACAGCTAAAATGCACTCCACAACAATCACAATGAACCTATGCTGAAACCTTCTCCTCCACCACAACATAAAAGCTGAGGGTTGTCCCACACTAGTGATGTCATGGTGGCATCAAAAAGCACATGGCAAATAGCTTAAATACAGCAATACACAATAATGAAGCAATAGCTACATAAAATAATGTTAACAAAAATTACACAAAGACAAAAAATACAAGAAAATAATAATACAAAAACAACCATGAAAAGGAAAATATACTTAAGCCTAGTTGAAACATGACAATCATGTGCTTAAAGTAAAATGGTGCACACTCAAATGAAATGAAACATTCAGATTCTATGGAACACATCAGTTGACTCTTGAAACGTTTGAAAAAATGAAAAATTGTAAACTGTAAATATACTAAGCATATTATCCTAAAATGTTAAGTGTTCAATCATGTTTAAAATAGCAATAAATAGATCACTGCTCACCTGACAGATCAACAAGTGTGTTTTCATCTCAGACATTTAAAAAATTATTTTTTACAGATGCTTCCTGTAAAAAATAAAAAAATCTTACATTTAGTAAACAACATTTTCCCATTAACTGATTTTGCTAAAAATACTTTAAAACTAAGTACCAAATTTAACAGTGATAAGTTGATCAACTCAAAATTTTGATTGCCACAGAAGCTCATATAAGGCAGTCAAACTGGAAATCCTCTAATCATGTTCAGAGACACCTCAAATTTGTAAACCCCTAAAGACTCAAAATCAAAATTTTGACCCCTTTAATATACTGGAGAGTAATACAATCAGCTCAAACTTAAGGCTTAATTCATTTTAAATTAAAAATTGATTCTGTTTTATGAATTCTAAGCAGCTAAGCACACAATTACACAAACATTAACAAAGCACAGTGACATTACAATAATTACAGTAATCTCATTAATAACTAATTAAACATTACATAATACAAGATAAAAAAACTCTTACACATATGCCTCTCATTTTTAATAAAAAAATGTCTTTTTTGTATAGATATCAGATTAAATATTTCATACCAAATATAGAAGAAAAAAAAACGAAGACATAGCTTTGTTACTTTCTATCTTTCAATCACATATAAGACCTGCTTAATCCGAGCACAGGAAATCTCGGTCAAACCAATGAATCTAACTTTCCTTCTAGCAACAAGAGTCCAACTAAAACATAACAGTTGGTTTTGTCGCAGTTTTCAGTCGATTACCATCGTCAACTTCTCCTTTTGACAAAAGTCGACATCAGCCCTGAAAGAGTTAAGTTCTCGGGGATCTAGAGATGCACTGGTGGAAGTTTGGAACCCATCCTGGATGGGGCCTTAGTCTATTACAGAGGGCAATCACTACTACATGGCTAATTTAGAGTTGAAAGCTGAGCCTAACACTTATGTTTTTGGAACACAGATTGAAAACTAGAGTTCCTGAAGAAAAGACCATGCACGCACACAATTTGCAGACTCCAAACACAAAGGGAAACAGCAAGTAAGCATGGCTGACAAATCTAAATAGAGTATGCTACACAAGCATAAATATAGTCTACAATCTCATACAGAATACATAATTGTTAATCCATTATTATACTTGCTTATTCAGCGTACACATTGGAAGCCAACCCTGGATGGGGATGCAGTCCATTGACAATTACACTCATACCCGCATGGTACCAATTTAGAAATTAACCTAATGCAAGCATCCTTTGGTTATGTAAGGAAAAGCAGGTCATCCAAAGAAAAAAACCCATAAAAACAAAACTCTAAACAGACAATGACCAGGCTAAAATTCAAACCCAGCACAACAGAGATGTGAAGAAGCAGAGTTAACCATTACATATATGTAATCATTTTTTCAAAAACAAAAAAAAAAAATCCACTGTAAACACAATTTGACAACACTAGAACTTTCTATCATAAAGTATGAGAATAAAGTAGCAGTATAATAAATGAATGTGCATTTAGAGCTGTGATGCGTACTGAAATCCTTAGGTCAGACCCACTTTGTCTGATTCTGCTGTAGACCTCTTTATCCCACAGTGTGTATCATTCTAACACTAAAGCTATAAGTAGAAGTGATCAGCTCACCTCAGTCTGGTGAATGCCTATTTAAGTAGAAGCCTTGACAATGCAGACTGCTGGCCTTCAGACTTAGTTTACGTTCTGAAGAATTTGATCATTTGTTTTTGAGTAAAATGAAACGGCAGAGGAGTACCCTGGCCTTTCATGTCCCAAGCATATCACTGCCAAGTAGTGAGTCATTCTGTGAGAGCACCTTTGGGTGTCTGCAATGTCAAAACCTAATCTCACTCAGCTCACTGGAATTTATTTTGCTGCTCTATCCCAGACACTGATAAGAGACATCACTTTCTTTTCCTCCCATAATTGAATGTCTAAGGTAGTTACTAATTTGCCTATTTTTTTTTATGGAAATGTCTTTTTTTACCATTTAGTTTACAAACTGTATTGCAGGACAATAATGAGAGACAGTGTTTATTTAAGAAAAAGGATCAACCATTCATTATCACACAGGCCAGCTTCTGTGCATTTGTTTCATGTTACTATATTGTAGTTATGACATAATCAATCCATTGAAGCATTTTACAAACTGTCATCTTGTTCTGATTATTGAAGATTGTGACCAGTTTAAGTGTGAAGTAACTGATCAGCTTCATGCCTCCATCAGAAGCATCATCAAAAGATTCAAGGAGTTAAAGCAAGCATTTAGGACAGGGCATCAAGTATACCCCCCACAAGTATGGTAACGTTTCAAAATGGTTGGGGCAGCACACAAGACTCTTCTATTTGTTACTCACTCAGGTATGATGCAGCATGCGTTGTGTAGCCTCTAATAATATGCACCACCTCTAACCGGTCAATACATACAAATCTTATGTACATGTGAATTTCCCCTTGGGATTAATAAAGTATCTATCTATCTATCTATCTAAATCATAATAGTCAGTCTCTAAACTGAAAAGTAAATGGAGGTCCAAGGACAGAGCCATGGGCACTTTCATGACTATTTTATTTAATAAATTTGTAAATAATTAATTTGCAAGTACTTATTTGATATTTTATTTTAATAACAAATTAAAGGGGAATTGCACACTGGGACAGTACTAAACGTTGCTGACTCACAGTTCCAGGCTCCCGCTTAGTCAGGCGGTGTACATATTCTCCCAATGTCTGCATTGGTTTTCCTCCAGGTACTTCAGTTTTCCCACCTCAATATCTCAAAGATGTGTGTGAGAGTCTCATATGTAGCTCTGAAATTAGCACTGTGTTGGTGTTTCCATAATATAGGTGTCTCCTGTAATGCACTGGCCCCCCATTCTGGGTTGGAGATTGCCTTGTCCTCGTTTCTGGCAGTATATAATCTAGTATGTAATGGAACATGTGGACAGCAACATTTTTTGGAAGATTTTTTTTAAGTAAGGTAGACAGAAGTTTCAAGATAAGGCATTTAATTCAGATAAGATGCAGAAGTTACAAAGTAATGAAGTAATACTCACTTCTCATGGCACTGAAGAGTGGTGATGTGCTGCATGTTAATTCACACATGCAAGTCACTGTACTCTGTACACGTGAAAATAATGATTCTATAAACCTATAGAGGCTCTGGCTCATACACTGAATTGAACAAAGCAGGTACTGACAGTGGATCAATGGATTAAATAAAATGCTACGCAAACCCGAGAAAGCACTAATATGCCCTCCTTGTGAGTACATGTAACACTTAATGCTGTTGTAATGATGGACAACAATAAACTAACCAAATGTTTGGTTCTGAGCATTGCTACGGTCTGCAGTGGGGGGACAATATCCCGTGCCTGTTTGCCAGACTTTAAAAAATTGTGAACCTGTGGCCACACAGCAGCTTCAGTTAAAAAAAAAATCAATAGCGATTTATTTTATCAATGATGAAGTGAATGGTGCTACTTCCTCATGGTTTCAAGAAAGTGGATTGAAACAGTAGCCCAGTCCCTGTCAGTGTGGAGTCTGCATGTCTTCTCCTGTCTGTGTGTTTTTCTTCTCATATAGTAAAGACTGGCAACATAAAGTGTACTGGGGTGGGCGTGTGTGTGATTGTGCCCTATTAAGGTATGGTTCCTGCCTTACGTCTACAATGAAATAGGCCCTGCATCTCTGTAACTTTGAAAAAGAACAAACTGGGTCCAGAAAAATGTATACAGGGACAGTGTAATAGCACTAGATTTTTGGTTTAATTTTTGCTGTGTTTCATCTTGAGTGTTTTTTTTATCCTTTGATCCTTCTACTGGCAGCAAGTGATAGTTGCAACCAAACCAGCTACACAAAAAAGGTAGACACTGCTCCTCAGCTCCTTGTAATTTAGTGCCACTACTAAAATATGTGCAGTTAATTCTGTTATAAGGGTTTAACCGTGTCTGTTAACAAAACTGCTCACATATCAGATGGAAATCCATAGAAGAGTTACAATATGACTGAAATAAAGGTATTTTACCTAAAATAAAAAGGCGGAGTATCTTTACTTTCACTGACAACTGGAATTACAACATTGTCTTCTGTAGCATTTGATAGAGGCAAATACCATATTTTGTTTTGCTTTTAAGCAAGACTGCATCAATTAGGTTAAGCATGGAAAAATTAAGTCTTGCCTTCCTGTCATGTTAAGTCTTCATTTGTATAAGGGCAGCACGGAAAGCTCGGACAGACGAACTACTGTACTGTAGCGCTTCAGTACAATAAAAGAGGTGCAGCATTGACGCCTAGCGGTATTTTGGGGAATTGCTCATTCAAGCCGTGAAAAAAAATCCCCTAAGTTTGGAAAGCTTGTGTCAGGATTTCCTTTAGAAGTATTAAACTCAAAAGAAGCGCAATGGAAATATTAATGCATTTATTTATAATACACGCATTTGTCTGACTCTCTCTTTCCCACGGCAGTGGTGGCCATTTGATCTGCCAATGGGCCGTTATTTGGTTGGAACTTAAAACCGAGAATAAAGTTGCATTATGTGATACGTTAAACATTACTTTGATCTCTTTTGTCAATTAAACACTGAAGGCAACCCGATTACATATTAAAAAAAAAGAAAAGGTTATATTTATCCCTGGTAATTCAGACTACGTGTTTAATCGTAAAATACATACATAAAAACAACTACACATGGGATAAGTTTCTGTAACTTGAGGAACTCATATTCACACTAGCTATACTTTGCAGTTCGCTATTGCTGCCTCATAGCCTTGGAGACTTGGGTTAGAAAGTTAAACGAATCACCCTCTGTGTGGCGATTTCATGTTATCTTGATCTTTATATGGTTAAAAACAATAATTAAAAAATACACATTCCGGTATTTCGTCGATATCCGTCTTCAAAAACTGAATTAGCCTGGAAGTGCTTCGATGAATTCGCGTACCTTGAAGGGTTGGTCCCTGTTTGCTACTTATGTCCCAGGATCCCATGTCAGAGTGGGCTTGGAAAATAAAGAACCAAGACGATATAATTCCAATTCGTTTAAACATAATATTAAATATGATCTAATTGGGGGGGGGGGGGGGGGGGGGTGTATGCACCTGTAAAGACTTCGAGACACAGTGACACATTTCTAAGCGTTTCCAATTTAAATGCATCTTTATCGCCTCACTAAATATTCAAAACTTACAGTAACGTATTTCCGTAACTTCCCAAAATTTATTTTAAAAATGCACACCAAATTCATACTCTTTAAAATCGAATAAATCTTTTTTATAAGTCAGAGATTTCAATGCTTAAAAAATGAGAAGGATGTGATAAACAGTATTTTAAATGTATTTGTATATACAGGTTTGGCTATCAATGCTGCGAAATACTTTGAAAATACTGTATGAACCGCCATGTGCGATTTTAATATGAATGGATGACCACTGCGTCTGCATTTGGTAAAATTTAGTGAACCGGTACTTTAATATTCTGATTATTGCACGACTGTCAGTCCTTTCGTTAAACATAAATCATCTGCTTAACTGAGTTCGGTGGAGTCCATCCCCGCAGCATCAGCCTTAAGGCAAGAACCAACACTATATGATATGCCAGACACAATTATACAAACGTAGTTCCGTCCGCTCGTTTATTGTCGCAAATACATTTTTGTAAGGCGGTATCACTTTTCTTTCAACACTACTCAGCTGGCAGTACTTAAAAAAAACTGACTGTGATGGCATCATTTACCACAGAAATAAAGCAATGCGCCGCTGCTCTTTGCAGTTGCAAAAATTCCAAGCCCCGTGCAAATCAAAATCCCTTGAACTCGGTGTGCATGTGTACAGCTTTAAGAAATATCAGCACGCAGACTCGTTCAGGCGATCGGGGGACACGTGTGCCTTCACGGCTGCTCCTCCTTGGTGAACTTGGGGCGCTGTTTAACAAGTCTAGATAGCTTCATAAAATTTATCCGTATGTAGTCCGCAGTGAAAGGCATTGTTAATGAGGTTATTGTGTCACAGCCCTTCACACTTTTGCCAGCTACAAGAAGGACAGCAAGCAATATGACGTAAAGGCAAAGTGAGCCTTTATTTTGGAGAAATGGGTTCAAGTCAACTGTCTTACTCTGCCACGTGTGCCGTTTCAGTTGAAATGCTCATGTCCACGAGACACAACTCAGAATTGGTAATAGGTCAATGGAACTTTTCATTAACATATCGCTATTTGAAGCCTCACAAATGCAGTTCGGGGATTTCAGGATTCCATTACCTTATCAAAAAACAAAATTGAATAGTTCAGTAAAAACAAGAAAGAGACCTAATTAAACAGCATCACTGCTGGACACCAGCAGAGCACTGAAGCATATCTGGACAAGTTTATTTTACTTAGTGCCAAAAGAAGTTTTACAAATTCAGGGCAACTGTTGAATAAAGATATTAAAATGCACTTAACAGTGGCAGACAAAGCAATAATAAACGCAATGATGTGTAAAGATTATTTTGTGTTACAATAAAAACACTGAATGATCGTTATCCGAGTACTGGTTGAAAGTAACAGAATCAATTCATGGAAGCGCTTTCAAGATTAGCATATCACGATAAAATAAAATGAGGCTGTACTGTAATACTACTGTCACTTAGAAGGAATGGAGAAAACTCAGAAATAATCATAAAACACATTTATACGGCACTTTTCTTTTTTTTTTAATTTACTTATTAATTTTTATTGTAATCATTCCATACAGATAGATCAATTTATAATCAAACAAAATTGAAGACAAATCAAACCCCACCCCTGAGAAGGAGAGCTTAGCCAAAGGAGAATTGCTTAGGGCTTTTTAATAAGGCAACAATAAACAAAAGAAAGGGAGAAATATATATAGGTAAATAAGAAATGGAGAAGGGAATTAAATGCGGTAATAGTTATTTCTCTTATTCTAAAATAATATTGATTAGATCCTGCCAGGTTTTGAAAAAATTTTGTACAGATCCTCTAACTGAAAATCAGATTTTTTCCAATTTCAAATAATATACAGTAAAACATCGGTTTCCCACCGATTATCAGAGGAGAGTTAGGATTCTTCCAATTTAACAGAATAAGTCTGTGTGTCAAAAGTGTAGTGAATGCAATCACCGTTTGCTTGTCCTTCTCCACTTCAAGTCCATCTGGAAGAACACCGAACACAGCTGTTAATGGGTTAGGAGGAATTGTGATACCAAGGCTGTCTGAGAGGCACTTAAAAATTTTGGTCCAAAATGATGTTAGGTTGGTGCAGGCCCAGAACATGTGACCCAGTGAGGCAGGAGCTTGGTTGCAGCGTTCGCAGGTTGGATCTTGCCCTGGAAACATTTTGGACAGTTTTAAGCGAGACAGATGAGCTTGATATATAATTTTTAGTTGAATAATTCTATGCTTTGCGCATATGGAGCTCGAGTGAATTCTCTGCTTTGCTACCTTCCACTTCTTTTCTGATGTATTGATTAAGAGATCTTCTTCCCAATGTCCTCTTGGATCTTTGAAAGATAGGGACTCTAATAGGATTTTATATAATGCGGAAATGGTGTTTAATTCCTGTAAATTGAGCAGTATTTTTTCCAGCATTGTGGAGGGTAAGAGGTGAGGAAAATTGGGCAGTTTCTGTTTAACAAAATTTCTAATTTGAAGATAGTGAAAGAAATGTGTAGCAGGGAGGTTGAATTTTGAACGTAATTGTTCAAAAGATGCAAATATGTTGTCTATATAAAGATCTATGAGCATTTTAATCCCAAAACTCTTCCAGGTATTAAAAACTGGATATGTTTGCAAGGGTTGAAAGAGGTGGTTCACTTGCAGAGGTGCCACAGATAAAAGATTTACCATCTTAAAATGCTTTCTAAGTTGGTTCCATATTCTGAGTGAGTAAAGCACAATTGGGTTATTAGTATATTTGCGATAACTTGCATTTATTGGAGAGCAGAGCAGGGAGTATAAAGAAGTACTACAGGATTTTACTTCTATTGCGAACCAAGCCTGTGTATGTTCATATATTTGTGTCCAGGTTTTTATGGCTTGTATGTTTGCTGCCCAATAATAAAACTGAAAATTAGGTAAAGCCATGCCACCTTCTGCCTGAGGTCTTTCTAGGGTCGCTCTTCGGATACGTGGGTGTTTTGAGTTCCAAATGAATGAGGTTATTGTTGAATCTAACTGTTTAAAAAACAATTTATTGATATTTATTGGAATGTTTTGAAATAAAAAAAGAAGTTTAGGAAGGATATTCATCTTAACAACGTTAATTCTTCCGGCTAGAGTGAGATGAAGGGTTGACCATCTATGCAAGTCTTGCTTAATTTTTTCCATACAGACGGCAAAATTTTGTAGATAAAGAGCTTTATGTTTACTTGTGATATTTACCCCTAGGTATTTAAACTGATCTGCTATGGTAAAAGGTCAGACGGCAAAATTTTGTAGATAAAGAGCTTTATGTTTACTTGTGATATTTACCCCTAGGTATTTAAACTGATCTGCTATGGTAAAAGGTAGGGTGTCCAATCTAATATTATATGCTTGTGAATTCATTGGAAAGAGTATACTTTTATTCAGATTAATTCTAAGACCAGATATCTTTTGAAATTCTGTTAGTGCTGTTAAAACTGCAGGGACAGTGTTTTCTGGGTTTGATATACAGGTGCTGGTCATAAAATTAGAATATCATGACAAAGTTGATTTATTTCAGTAATTCCATTCAAAAAGTGAAACTTGTATATTAGATTCATTCATTACACACAGACTGATGTATTTCAAATGTTTATTTCTTTTAATGTTGATGATTATAACTGACAACTAATGAAAGTCCCAAATTCAGTATCTCGAAAAATTAGAATATCAATTAAGACCAATGCAAAAAAAAGGATTTTTAGAAATGTTGGCCAACTGAAAGGTATGCACATGAAAAGTATGAGCATGTACAGCACTCAATATTTAGTTGGGGCTCCTTTGGCCTGGATTACTGCAGCAATGCGGCGTGGCATGGAGTCGATCAGTCTGTGGTACTGCTCAGGTGTTATGTGAGCCCATGTTGCTCTGATAGTGGCCTTCAGCTCTTTTGAATTCTTGGGTGTGGCATATTGCATCTTCCTCTTCACAATACCCCATAGATTTTCTATGGGGTTAAGGTCAGACGAGTAGTTCAATGGCGATTACAAACAGCAGTGGCGACAAGGGACATCCTTGTCTGGTACCACGTTCTAGCTTAAAGTAGTCTGAACAAATGTTATTAATACAAACTGAAGCTTCTGGATTGGTATACAGTAGTTTGATCCATGCACAAATATTCGGGCCAAACCCAAATTTCTCCAATGCAGTGAAAAGATACTTCCATTCAATCATATCAAATTCTTTTTCTGCTTCTAATGATAATTGTGAATTTCCCCTTGGGATTAATAAAGTACAATATCTATCTATCTAGTATAGTATACAGCACTTTTCTAACATACTCAAAGCATTTTACCTAGACCGAAGGGAACCACTTCACCACCACCAATGTGTAGCATCCACTTCAAAGATGCGATAGTGCACTCAGTACTTTAGCTATTAGGTGGTGAAGGGGCGGGAGAGATAGCTATCCAATAAAGGACAGGGGATGATTGGGGGCCCAGAATAACCAGGCCATGGTGGACAATTCAGGCAGGACATCTGGATGTATTCTGCTCCCTTTAAAAGATACCAGGGGATATTTTATGACCACAGAGAGTCAGGACCTTGGTGTTATGTCTTACAGGACAGCATCCCCGTCAATGCACTTGGGGCATTGAATCCACACAAAGACCACAGGTTAAGCAACTCCAGATGGCTTCACCAACACCTCTTCCAGCAGTAACCCAAGCTTTGTGATGGTCTCACATCCAAGTACTAGCTGGGCTCAAACATGTTTTGCTTCAGGTAGATTACCTGTTCTAAAGTGGAATGGCTGGTGTGTGCAGAAATTAAGGAACAACAATTAAAAAGATAGAGGGGACACTTGGGCTTTTGGTCTAGATTTGAATATCAAGACAGGTGAAAGAGAGTCCCAAAGTGTAGGAGCCATAATATTGAAATAATGCTCCTGAAAACTCTCACAAGATCTAAAGTGCTTTGAAGGTTTGCAAGGTGCACAAATGTTGAAACAAAAAGTCAGTCAGTCATTATCCAACCCGCTATATCCTAACACAGGGTCACGGGGGTCTGCTGGAGCCAATCCCAGCCAACACAGGGCGCAAGGCAGGAACAAATCCCCGGGCAGGGCGCCAGCCCACCACAGTAGAAACAAACAAAGTTTACAAATTAGCAAGGGAGTTTTGAAGACAAACAGTTTCACTATACTCTGTACAGTTTTTTTCCTGTCTAAAATCTAATAATAAGGTCAGATATTGCTTTTCTGATCTGTTTTTGCTCACTCTTACTTTTCCCTAGCTCTACTTAATCTAGTCTATTAGGGTATAGTGAGCCTTTTCTTACAGATCTTAGTGCCACTGTCATAATACCTTTCTCTATAACAAATGTTTGTTAAACTACCTTGATCCATTTGTCTGTTGGTTTCTTTTGTAGCATCTATTCTTCTCTTACTTTAGTCTAGTCCCATTTTCTTCTTTTATTACATAGTCACTCACTTCTCCTTCTGCTCTTTGCAAACACCATTTAATGTTACTGGGTTTGAATTATAAACTAGATGATTTCTTTGCCCACCAGATACCATATTTTACTGCATTATTTTCCATATTGTACTTAGTCTTTTTCCTTCTTCTTCATTAAAAACATTCTTTGCTAATATTGTCTTTAAGCATTGTTTTCCATCTATTATTTAATTATTTACAATATTCCAAACTTCTTGGACATTTGTGCATTCCCAGAAAACATGATGTAGTTTCTATTCTATGACAATTTGCTTGTCTCGGGCATTTTACCTCTTTCCTGGCCTTTTTTTTATTTTTTTTTTTATAAATGTGGCTAATTTTGGTGAAAGAACAATTATGTAAAATTTAATCATCCTAGTTCTTTATATTTACTCCTTAGTTCGCTGCTATAAATTTGTTTCAGAATTTTCTCAGATTTTTTTTATTGCTAAATAGGAGACTCGTTATTTTATTTTTTGTTTTTGGTAAATTTGATTAATTAATTCTTTCCAATTTCTTTTGTTTTGGTTCTCACCACTTTATTTTCTCCTTTGCCCCTCAAAGAACCACAGAGTTACTTCTCTGTGAGTGATCCAAACACTTAAACATTCTACTACAGCTCTATCAGAGTGCTAAGAAGAAGACTAGCTATCGGAATTGTTTCATTCGGTTCACCATACTAGCAGCAACATTGTGAATGTGCCCCAAAAATGTTAGTGCCAACTAGATGGACTACGCAAGCTACTGATAATGCATTGAGCACCAAGACTCTACTATTTAAACATTTTTGTCTGTTTTAATTTTTAAACGAAGTTCTTTCTCGTGTCCCACACAATGAAGCCATGGATTCCCATATACATTCTTGGAAAAAATAAAATAAAAAGACTGGCAAAAATGTCCATTAAGATTTGAGGTTGAAGCTGCTTCAGTTACTCTTGCTTGTTCCAACACTAGCACCAGGTTCACTGCCGTGAAGAGAAAACATCTCCTTTACGAACTGGAAAGAGCCCTCCATACCAAAAGGACCCTCCACCACTATCCATTGTCAGGTTCCTACTTCACAAGTCACTTGACTTAAGGCAAAAACTGTCAGCCAGCTAGGTTTCACTTCAATTCTTTCCACCATCTTTCTTCTTGGTGTAGCACTGACTCCAAGCCTCTTCCATTTCAGATACACAAAGATCCACCCCTCACAGTTCACTATGCCAGACAGAGTCTTTTTCTCAGTTTAAAAAAAAAACTCAGTTTAGGTCCCCAAAATGGTCTACTTTTCAATTTGAACATACATTTTAAAATCTTAATGAAAATGAAAACTATAAGAAATTGCACTAAAATCTCAAACACCCCAGCAGCACTCCCTTTCTGTGTTGTGTTGTGTTCAATTCAATTCAATTCAATTCAGTTCAGTTCAGTTCAGTTCAGTTCAGTTCAGTTCAGTTCAGTTCAGTTCAGTCTCCTCGTCTTTTGGGTTCCCTTTCTCTGTCCTTCTTTTCAGCTGTTATTTACTGCCCTAAACTAAATTCATCTGGAAGAAATCAAGAATTAACCGATCAATTAACCAATTAAATGAAAATACCACTTAAAGAAAAACTGTAATAAAACAATGAATTCAGTGTATAAAAGAAAAAATCTAATTTAAACAAACGTGACTAATCACATACCAAAGTGAACAATTCAAACAATAAACAAACATGACTCATTCTCAGTTTGACACAAATAGCAAACATGAACAGAACATTACCTACTCATGTTGTAACAGCCGTCCTAAAGACACAGGAGTGACACCGTATTTCATAATTACACAACATTCTCCAAGACCGTAGATATTCTAATGTATGCAGAGACTTGGGTCTCAGACAACAATTTGCCGCCCCATCCAGAATACAGTACTTAGTCTGGACTCTAGAAAGTGGACGCGACAGTAGGGGATATGATCGGAGACACTGGCAGTATTACAATTCAGAGGGCGAAGCGAGGGTCATTTTTTTTTTAAACTGGATACTTCCCGCGAGAAAGTATTACTACGGGTATAAGGCATTCGGATGTACAAAATTACGGGGTGACACTGTCAAATAAACGCGCCACTTAGCTAAACTGTTACTGGATGTGTGCATATTTATTTCCACCTCGTTATTCGTTACAGTATTTTAAATAAGTCAATCAAAATAGGACTCACACAAGCCGCGTCGGATGTGGGTATGAGGCTGGCAACATCTCGTTGAAGTAACATTTTCCATCCATCCATCCATTTTCCAACCCGCCGAATCCGAACACAGGGTCACGGGGGTCTGCTGGAGCTAATCCCAGCCAACAAAGGGCACAAGGCAGGAACCAATCCTGGGCACACACACAAGCACACCCACACACCAAGCACACACTAGGGCCAATTTAGAAACGCCAATCCACCTAACCTGCATGTCTTTGGACTGTGGGAGGAAACCGGAGCGCCAGGAGGAAACCCACACACACACGGGGAGAACATGCAAACTCCACGCAGGGAGGACCTGGGAAGCGAACCCGGGTCTCCTAACTGCGAGGCGGCAGCGCTACCACTGCGCCACCAAGTAACATTTTAATCACAGCAAACACGCCAGACACAAATTCAGACTGCTGATCAGGCACTGAGGATGATGGGATAATTTGGTGCGCGCCAACATTAATCAAGCCTCGCGTCACGACATCCACAGAGGAGCGCCTAACAACAGAGGCCTCGTGTATTAATCCTTGCATTGATTGGAAAGGCAAAAACGGCCTTATAAATCTCAACTGAAATCAAAATCAAACTGTGAATAAGTGCACAACATTTTAGCAACTGACCTACTGCCAGTAACCATATATGACTTAAAACGCCTTATTTAAACATTCATGAACCTTATAAATTTAGCTATGTTCCTGTGTAAAACAAACACTTTATTACAAAACTTGGAGAGTCAAAGAAAATCAAACTTCAGCGAATGTTAACTTTAGATATTACTGATCGAAATGGAGAACCTCGGCAACTTCTTTTTCTGGTCTTTCTGCAAGAGTCACAAAAAGAAAAAGAGTGGAAAAAAGTGACAGAAGCTATAAATGCAACAACATGCGAGCGGCGATCTGTAGCAGAAATGAAAATAAAAGGGACCAATTCAAACATGGGGTTAAAAAAGAACACAAGCACAGTGTGCGGGTTACTGGGCGCTCGACTTTCGTCCCTTGGACGTCAGATTTGCAGCGGTCATTGTAGAAACAGCCATTGGTGGCCTTTTGCCAGAATGGGACGGGAATTCTGAAGTAGTGAATCAAGATAAAGTAGGTAAGTACTTGAACGTTCATTTTAAAACTTTAATATCACATTTCTATAGGCTACTACTCTGATCGTGGCACTTAGGAAATAGTAAAGAAAATTACTGTTATATATATATATAAAGAGTCATTAAATTGTGAAACAAGGCATAATTAAGTCATTTAAACATTATGAAATATATATAAAATTATACATTTTATATATAAATATATTTTATTTCGGTTCAGCTATGTATGTATAATGTACGTACATACATTTAGTTATGTCAAAATGGACTTACTTTTAAGGATGTTTTTTCTTTAACAATTTCCAAATAGCTGTTTAAAAGCCAGCACTATTTACCGGTATTTCAGAATGCCCTTTTTTTAATGATGAATGTCACTTGTCCATCAAGGCCAACAGGCTGAACCTATTCCTGCTGACTAATCCTTTCCTGTTGATTATTTTTGCCTCATTCTATAGTACTGTAGATAGCAGGCTACTAAAGATCTTTGGCTCTATTCATATTTAAACTGGCAAAATACAGTATCAAGGCAGTGAAAAGTGGGTAGTTAGTTCTGCATACAAAATATTTATAGATAGGTTAACATATGGTAACATGTACCAAGCAAATGGCATGTTTATTAAAGTGCACTTTAAAAGTCTGATGACCTAGTTACACTTTTCTGTTCCACGTGAAATGATTTGTAATGCAACAAACACGCACTTGAGGACAAGGCAGTGCTAGTCTTGTGCTGTTCCTGCTTCATAAGGTGATACTGCCAGTAGCTTGCACATTCTCACCATCACTTCTCTCTTTTTCTCACCTTCACTGTCGAAATCTCCTGCATAGAACTACTGTTTATTCTCTCACTCAAAGTCTCCATCTGTCTTCTTGAATGTTCTCAAGGCACACAGAATGCAGGTGCGTGTCCATGTATGATGGGTTACTGGCACTCCAATATTAACCCTTGACAATAGAAAGATCAGCCTGTTTTATTCCATGCTAAATGTGCACTTAAATGTATGTTTATCATTTCATAGATTGTAATTTGCTGGATGAAGAGAGCAATAGCAATGCGCCACCATGTAGTGCTCAGACCACCACCAGTGCTATGGGGTCCACAATGTTTATTAGCTGACAAGGTTCTGTAGGCATACACAGAATTGATTCAGACTATTCATATTTGGTCTGAAACACAGCATAAATTGATACAGGCTGTATGTAGCAGAACTGTGAGATATTATGAACAATCTTATTGAAATTGTAAAAAAAAATAAAAGTTTGCTATGTAAATGTCAATGTTGAAAATACATATTTTATTCCCTTATTCGCTTTGCATTCAACATGCAACATCCAAATGTCTTTGAATTGCCGTTACTTTGATGTCCTGAAGGACAGGTTCTAGATCATTCATGCACTCATCTTGGCCCATCTCAAGTACTTGGTTCATGTTTCTGCAATATGTTGTGCAGTGTTGCACAAGTCATCATAATGTAGCAAACCTTTGTGTGGTTGTACAGCAGTGTGCCACCGAACAAGTCCAAACACTGCCATCTGAATTTTAATGAGGCAATGGTCTGTTCTTTCACCAGCCATATGTGTGAGTGCCTTTCATTGCATCTCCACTCTTTTGGTGTTTGCAGGTTGGTGAGCTGTATGAACAGCTAGGCTCTGAGGCTCTACCCACTATAAAAGAAAGATTATACAAGCTGTTTATAATGTACAAAACTTAACTGCATTCCTTTTCAGTTAGGCCTGCTTACCAAGAAGCCAAACATCACACACAGCATGACATTGATAAAATAAAGGAATTGAGGGTTGAGCCAGGCAACCTTGCAACATTAGTCAGACACATTTGAGCATCACATAGTAGTTAAAAATTAACTGAATGAAAATGCTTTCTGTTTACAAAAGAAATTCATTTAGTAATGGTGCATTTATCGCTGCATGTGTACAGTCAACTGTGCTGATTACATTAGGACAATCAGCAATCGCTGCAAATTGCCTTTTTAATCTCGGCCTATTCACCCTGACCACAAGAAAATTGGATGTATGTGGTAGCATCTTAATTATACCATCTCACAGATGGAATGATGCGGCACCAGGATGACTGAGATTCCTGTCTATAGTTAATACAGAAAAGCAACTATCACCCAATACCATATGGGTGTTAAAACCTGTAATGTAACAAGTATTGCAGGATTTCTGTGTGACAGTTCCTATAATGTAGGCTTCCAGTGCAACTCCAAGAGGATGGCTCTAGGAAGTTTGAATCAGCTTATAAGTTTGTCATCATCATGATCGAAGAAATGATCGCAATCCCTGAAAACTCAGTCCTTGCATATCCTGCTATTGGTGATATCCTCCAAAAGAGCGAACGCTGCAAACTATTTTTGTAGACAAAGTAAATAGACTGCACGCTAAGAAAATTAACATTAAGCATTTGCATTAATTGTTATTACCAACCATGAAGGCTGCTGTTGAGAAAACATGTCAAATAACTGTGATAAAATCAGTTCATAAACATTAAAACATGACTTACACCTCATTGTCCTGCGTGTAGGACTGTGTAGGATTTGAGATGTTAGAAATTTGAAATAATATTAAGCCAATTTTAATGCAGAGTTCGTGTTTTATAAATCCCAACTTTTGCGTAACAAAATGACTTATGCACATTGTATACACAAGGGGCCAGGTCTTCTGTGTCTGTTGAGCTGGAGGGAGTTTGCTAATATTGAGGCAGGCTGCACTGTCTTTTCCAAGCAGTCATTTTCAAGTGAAGGCTAGAATCATCAGACAAATAGGGCACCGAGTTGTATTTGATAATCTAAACTTCTGCAGAAAGCTCAGCAACGCCTCCACAATGGGCCAAGGTAAAAGGGTAGAAAAGCACTTGTATTTTTAAAATGGTAGGTAAAAAGAAATCTGGCAGAACTGCATGGCTACAGATTGAAGGCCTATGAAGCAAAGTCAAGTCAGCCCAGTGACAAGACAAATGACGGCTTAATCCAAACTGGCACAATTCATTTGAAAATGGTATTTTAAAAAAATTTTTTTTTTTACAATTTTTCCATCCGCACTAGGTGTTTCATATTGTGTGTTTTTTTTTTTTTATTTTAAGTTTTGTCATTCACACTGAAACACTAAAAATGAGTAAATCCTACCTAGTGGGTACACGCAGTTTATCAGTTATTTGTTTGTGGAGCATACCCTCAATAAATGAAAATGTGAGAGATCAAGGAATAACCAAAATGGATTTCTTTATCTGCACAGATGATAAAGTACAACTGATTTTAAAGTTTACAATGAGTATAAGGCTGCTAAACTCTTGAAAATAACGAACTGAGATTGTTGTCAAAATAAATACAATTAAAAACTTGAGCGTTTCAACACACAGTACCCATCAGCTAATGGACAGTAGTTAAGAAAGGACTATCCCCAAAGTAAGGAAAAGTTCACAAAGGGAGTTATTAAAAGAAACTGAAGTCTGTACCTTGACAATTATACATTAGTATTTATGAAACTCTTAAGAAGGGTAATAGTACAGATCAGAGCACATTGGGCTGCTTGGGAATCTCAGTTTTCCCTATTCACACTTATGATGAGAATGCTTTTAAAATGATGCATTTTTGGTGGTGAAATGCTGTTTCAGTGTGGAAGGAAGTACAAAAATTATTATATTAAAAAAGAGTTTTTCAAATGTATCTATGTTAGTATGAGCTTGGACTGAGGTCATGTTGCACCTCATGGGAGCCTAACTTAGGGAAGAGGATTAAATTGATCATGGACTGCAAAATTATGTAAAAAGAAAAAAACAAAGGTGTGAGTTACAGTATGTGAGAAATTGAGATGTAATGACTTAAACTGCATTGTGCTTGGGATTTTTTTAACTAAGGAGACTAGATATGTATCAAAATGGGAACACATGAAGAAAAGCTGAATTTTAGAACTTTATTAATCTGATTGTAAAACCAGTTTTACATTATTTTATTATATGGCATGGTGGGACAGTGGTTACCACTGCTTCCTCACAGATCCAGAGTCCTGGGTATGAATCTCTTATGTTGTATGTTTAGAATTTGCACATTTTTCCCATGTCAGCATGGATAGATCATTTAGTTTTCCTCCAACATCCAAAAGACATGTGTGTTATGTTAATTGTTGATTTCAAACAGGTGCCACTGTTAGTATGAGTGTAAGTGAGCTCTTTCATGATGTGGCACCCTGTCCAGGGCTGTTTCCTGCCTTGTGCTCAGCATCCCCAGTTTAGGTTCTGGCTTCCTGTGAGCTGGACTAGGCAGACTTGGGAATGTTGGTATTATTTCAATATCCTTATCATCTGCTCAATTTTTATAACACTTTTGTATTTGTGAAGTGCAAGCTGTATACCTGCCATACAATAATAATTGCACAAGGAAATATTGACAGCAAGTTAAAAATACTTTTCTCTCAAGGCTTTATTTGGCTTCATACTAATTTTTACCCATTCACAAAATGCACGTTAATGTCTAGATCTAAAGAAGATGAGCATGTCATTATTTTCTAAATTTAGCACAAATGCAGCTATTAGGGATCAAACAACTTTCTGAATCTTTTTCTTTCTTTCCAGTAAAGTATCACAGTAAGCTGGAGCTGGTCCCAGCAGTACTGAACAAAAGACGGTGTCAACACCAGCCCACAGTTTTTGTACATTCTTCCCACGACCGTATGGGTTTTTGTCATAGCACTCTGGTTGTCCTCCTATATCCATTAAAGATATGTGTGTTAAGATTATTTGGAAATTCCATATTGACCCTGTGTGATTGTTTTATATTTTATACCTGGGTCATTCTACTACTAGCTTTATCAGCTTTTCCATGAGAACTTAAATTCAGATATAGCAGTAGTGCAGTGCACTTGTTAACAAATCCTTATCCAGATTCTTTTCTCCTTGCTGCACTTTATAAGTTTTTTTAGGTGGCACTTCATTGGCCAGGGTGGATATAGTTGGTGATGGCTGAGTTTGAATTCTGTAGTCATTTTGTAAGTGGTGATTATTCTGAAGCTTCAATGAATAAAATAATTTATTTGATATATTTTACTGTTGAATGCTGTAAATAAATGGTATACTGTACTTAATCACAGCTAGTATAGTGTGCTAGGTGAAGCTTGAGACATGACTGGTCATGCCATTTGAGGTTTCTCTTTCTGCAACAGTTTGGTTTGGCAAAAAACAATGCTATTCAATGTTTAAAATGTGAAACAAAATAAAAAGTTACCTCTCTATTTTACACTTTCAACAACCAGTGATCACTTTAATCTGTTTCTAGTGGTATATTGTAATGCTTGATGTCAAGCTGAGATACTATTAGCACACAATGGAAATACAACTGAAGAACAGTTGTAATGTTTTAGGCTAGGGATCGTTATAATTAAAGGTGGTATTGCACCCTGCATATGGAAATAATGTGACCATACACAGCATTTGCTGTTATTTTTTTTTATTTTTTTTTTTACACTAGTGTCTGTTTAGGACAGCATGGTGATGGAGTGGTTGCATAGCAGCCTTGCAACAAGGCAATCAGGTTTCGTGTCCTGGGTGTTGTGTCAAGTGTGCATGTTCTCCCCATGTTCACATGGGTTTCCTCTGGGTGCTCGAGTTTCCTCCCACAGTTTAAACACATGCAGGTTATGTGAACTGAAGTTGCTACATTGGGCCATGTGTTTGCTTGTGTGTGTGTGTTCACCCTGTGAAGGACTGACACCCTGTCCAGGGATTGTTTCTGCCTTGCCCTTGATGCTTGCTGCCATAGGACAGATGAATGGCTGGATAGTGTCTTTTGAGAAACTATTGTGAAATTCATTTTTCTTTACACTAAGTATGTTATATCATTATTAAGTACCTAGTATTAGTGTAAATACAAACAAAGAATGCTTTCGTTCTAAGCCATTATGAAATATGCAAGTTTTCTCGTTTTGCATGGATGCACTTGTAGCTCACTAGTTTGTATATAGATAGATAGATAGATAGATAGATCTTTATTGTCATTGTCACTTTTACAAAGGAACAACGAAATTGAAGGTGCAATCGACTCAGTGTGAGGAATAAGAGTTAAAAAGACAGAATATAATAACAAACCGAATAGTAATAAATATACAAATTGCACTTGTTGACTTACGGTTTATATTGCACATTAGAAGAATAATATGGAGCAGTTTTATTTTGAGTTCAGGGCCATGATTGCTTTCGGATAAAAGCTGTTTTTATGGCGGTTTGTCCTGGTTTTCATAGCTCTGTATCTCTTGCCTGATGGCAAAAGCTGGAAGAGGCAATGACCGGGATGTGATGAGTCCTGTGAAATGTCTATTGCTTTTTTGCGGCTTTGGGAGGTGTAGATTTGTTCCAGAGTGGGGAGGGTACAACCAATTGTTCTCTCCGCTGTCCTGACGACCCTGTGGAGCGCTTTCTTTTCTGAGTAAGTAAGTAAGAAGGAAGTTTAGTTTATTACATCTTTCAGAAAGGAGCACAGTTTTTGACATAGTCACTCCAAATTTTTCAAATCTATTTATACGAATAGTTACTGGATGCAAGGCTGGCATGGTGGCACAGTAGTTAGTACTGTCACCTCATGCATCTAGTGTCTTAGGTTCAAAGCCTACTCTCAGTTGCAGTCTGTGTGATCTTCACTTGCCTGTATTTGTTTTCCTCAGATACTCATATTTTCTTCAAATATCCCAAAGGCATGCGTATTAGGTTAACTGATAATTCAAGATGGACCCTGTGTAGGTGTTTGCATGGCTGAACCCTGTGATGGACTGATGCTCTGTTCAGGGTTGGTATCTGCATTGCACTGAATGCTGCAAGGACAAACAACTTTGCAACACTGAAATAGGAAATTAGTAGATTTTAGAATGTTTTGTAATGCCGTTGATTATAAGTAAAAGGAAAAGGAGAATTACAGGATTAACATTTTAAAGTAGGAGAAGGGCTGGCGCCACCATTAAGGTGAATTACGTATTTGCTTAGGGCACAGATCATGGGTTTGGGGGAAGCCGCAAAGGTTAGCTATCAATCAGTCAGTTGGCTCACTAATAAGCTTGGCCTAGGGCACAAAATAACCTAACACCAGCACTGAGTAGGAGCACTGACATGATATAATAATGTATAGCCATCCTTTACACTGTAGACAAGTTATACTATTAATTGAATTGAGTTTTCAAGAGTAAAAAAAAATGTTTTTGATATCCCTTTGTGGAAATTAGTCAGGTGCTGTTCAGCTGCTGTGTAAAATAAATGTATGGCTGCCATTGCAAATCTATAAAACATACCACTTTTTCTTCATCAAAGATAATTAAAACATTGTTAAAGCAATGATTAAAAAAACAATTGGTTTAATTACAGGAAATAGGCTTCCAGAAGTAAAGATTTCTCTTTGTAAAGGCTTAGTCATGTATGCTCCCATTCCCAGTACAAACTCAAAACGAAACTGTGATTGACAGCATCAGACTTTTGTTGATCAACAGCTTGTTTAAAGTGGGTTGTTCACTTAACTCAAACCCTTAAACTTGACTTTTGTGTAGTCAAAGCCAAACCTCTGTGGAGAGAAGCACATACTGTAACACCACATCACACCTGGTAAATAGTGCAATGTCGAACTGGTTGAGAAGATTAAGATGAGTATGTCCAGGGAAGAGGAGACATGACTAAGCCGTGTAAATATTTTTATCCTTGATTCAAGGAAGTAATCAAAAGCACAAACAGGCAGAGGTATCAAAAAAGGCTCTAGACAAAATAACACTTAGGCATTGTATAGTACTTGTGATTAGACCAGAAATCCAGGAAATTTTCTAATATCTGAAAATCATCAGATAACAAAAGAGCACGTTAAGAGTAAGGATTTCACACAGGTCACAAAGTTCTTCATCATTGATGTTAAACAACATCTAAAGATTAATACATTGATCCGGATTAAATAATCAATGTGACTTCAAAAAATACATTTATTAACATATTAAAACTGTACCTCCTAATGCTCCAAATTGAAGAGCACCTGTCATATTGAATTTGTTTTTTTAATCAGTTTCTGTAACAATGTCAGATTTTAGGAATTTCCAAACCCTTTGTTAGATTACACAAATGAGAAACAGAATTATTGCAGTTGTTCAGCAGAAGTATTGCTTGGTCACCTAACTGCAGGTATATTCAACAACAATGAGGAATAATCACTTGAATGTTGAAATTTTAGCATGCCTCTGGGCATTTGCCAACAACCTGGCTGGAATAATACCACTCGATCCAAAAATAGACCACAATGTTGCATTTTTGTTGAAACGCATTGTGGCAGTGAACATAAGAAAAACTTTACCTGTCTGTCCATTCATCCATCTATTCATTCATTCATTTCCTGGGCCCATTCAAATAGCCAAAGGCTATTTGAGTAGCATTGACATCAAGACAATAATAAACATAAATCTTACTGCCAGTTTATCAGAGGGCACACTGATGCATGCAATCACATTTAGCTAATTTGGAGCTGACAGTCAATCTAACATGCATGGGGTGTGGCATGAAAATTGGAGAGCCTGTAAAAAATGTACAAAGACACAGCAATCTTTTCCTGAGGAGAAATTAAATCAGTCCAGGAATTAAATATATTGGTCATCATACATATGTACTCACCACACCAGTTAAAATGTATTAATAAATTTAGTTTAGAAAATCAGAGTACCTAAAGGAAGCCCACACAAAATTGTGGAGAACATAAAAGCTGTACACTAAAGCCAGATTTCAGTAAATTCAAGTACTCTTATGTGTCATGGCTACCAGCTGTGTCACTGTATTGCCAAGAAACAGCAGCCAGAAAAAAATGTGAATTTGGATAATTATCAACAGCAATGGAAAATCCAACAAATACATATGAAAGAAGTCTGAGGTTTCGGTTCAAGTCGAATTTCAGATCAGGTACTAGGGATTCTATATTTCATTGCCTTGTGTATTACATACAGGAGAGTTTTATTTTCAGCCATCTATATGTGTTTCATGTAAAATTACTGTAAATTACCTTATTCCTTTCTCAGTCTTGTCCTACACAAAGGTCTCAGAACTGTCCTCCTATGATGACACCCCTGGTCACAAAGGAGATGAACTTGTGTCACTTTACCACAGCAGTAAAAGTGCCAATAGCTAAAATCACTGTGTGTGAATTAATCATTGGCATTTAGTGCTCACCAGAATAGTTAAATTAACACTGAAAGCGTAATCTGCAAAAGTAAAGTACTAGGGAGCAAAAAAAGACTGCCTTCTTGAAATGCATCTGTTTATTCTCATTATTTACTATTATTATTTGCTATTACAAACTGTTTTTACTGAATTAACCAATGTCTAAAACATTTCTTTAATTGGTATATGTGCACATGTGTGCATTTCACTGATCACGACATCTGTTCAATATGGAACACCAACAGGACCAAGTTAAGAGGCATCATACTTCCTAATCCACCTCATATACTACAAGTGCACTTTGCTCTGATGTGGCCTCACTCATTGCCGTAGCTGCAAATATAAATTGTTATATTGTTCTTGGGCAATATATAGTGAAGACTGTAAATTGTGATTGTCTTGAAGTGACTATGGCATTTACCAAATATTTGAATTGAATGTAGTTTAAGGGGTTGTCTTTTGTGTCTTGCCAAAAATGTCAAGTGTTTCAGAGTTTTACTGTAAATCAATAACTGCTGATAATATTTTAGCAGGATTCTATGTAATTCTTAGTGTGTGTTGCTATCAAGTACTTATAAATCAATAAGCACAAGAGTTCTGTACCAGAAAAATAAAAATTTATAAAATGGGAGGGGAGTAGCACCACAAACCAAGAAAATCCATAATAGTTTGAGTGTAATTAGCATGATCCTTGCTGTCTAAATTTTAAAGCCCACACTCATTTTGTTTAAGCCTTCTTAGCTTTAAAACCTTTTTATTGCTCCTTAAGATTAGTCAGTCTCTTGTTCCATATACAAACCACTCTAATCTTTTGTTTTTTGTCAGTGGTTTCAATTCATGTCTTGCTACCATGTGCAGTTCTACCACTTCAGGTGTTGGAATTGATGTAATTGATAAATATCAGTTGCCATTCATCCTAAAGCATAGAGTGGTGAGTAAAAGTAAAGAAGCTGCTTTGTCATATCCTTTCCATATCATTGCTTTGACTAATGTTTGGTGTCCTCATTACAATTCTCACTACAATCAAACCATGATGGCTTTTACTTCACAGATTAGCTAACACAAAGCCATACTGCACATTTTATCAAAATTAGATCTTACTCAAAGTATTTTAACTCAAGCTTGAAGTAATTGCTAAATGAGTTTTACAAATTCTGATCAATTTTGCTGTAGTGTAGGAGAAACACTCAGATTATGTGTGGCTGAAACAGGATTAACAGAGTTTATCAAAGCACTGGCCCAAAATGCAGATGAATGATGATATCCCTATATAAAGTCAAGTAGAGCACAACTTAACACAGGCCACTGAGGACATTAAATATTCCGAGGAGGCATGAAAGTAAGAATTTAATTTTAATATGTACACATAACAAAAAACTTGAACTTAACATTAACATCAATAGGTAGATTATGAATGTAATTTTCCATTATAAAAAGAAAGCAACAAATGACTCTCCATTAATAGTAACAACTTAAATATGTGTAATAACAGGTACAATTAAAAAGTATTAGTTAGTCCTATCAATAAATACAACTGTGTGTCACCAGGAATTGAATTAAATTTAATAGGCAGATAGTGTTATAAACTGTATTCTGAGATTTTTCAGGTAAGGAAGATACAACGTAGAAGGTTAAAGATAAGACTTTTATGCTTGCTAAACAAGGCAAAAAAATTTTTTTTTTTATTAATAAGCTTTCGACAAATTGCCAGGTGTCATCATCAGAGGAAAATGATTAGACATTTAGGAATCAAAGGCAATATATAGCAAGTGAAGGGTGGGGATGGAAGGGGAGGTTATAAAGGGTTTGGGGGTGAATTAGTAAGGTGAGGTTCGGAAAGTGTTGATCATAAAGTCTTTTCCAATATTTAGATGTTCTTCTTTTTAAGCCTGCATAAGCTGGGTTCAAGTCCAAGTGTCTATTAATGGTGTTTTCATTAGAGAACCACAAATTAGCCAGCTCTCTGGCACTATTAGTAATGGCCCTGAATTTTACTTTCACAGTGTCCCAGTTAAATGTGTTTTCGGTAGAACTTGTATGTGTGTAAATCAGAAACCGTGGGTCTTTCCTTCTGATGGCATTGCGATGTTCCTGCATACGTGTTGCGTGTCTTTTTGATGTTTGTCTCACATTTACCACTAAGCATGCATTGCATAGAATGCTGTAAACTGTGTTACTTGTCTCTGTGGTTGACTTTTTGCTTTTAGCATTGAAAAGGACAGTTCGTAAAGAGTTTGCCGGTTTGTGTCCTGTCTTGATCCCAGATCTGGACTGAATGCATGCTGTACTTTCTGACATGCCACAATGATAAGAAGGGTTTGGTAAGTGCAGTGGAGGACCGAGTTGGAGTCTGTTTGCTGTTTGTGAGATCTTTGGTGTCTCCTATATAGGCATCTATATATATAAAATCCCTATGTGCGTCCAGGTGTCCGTGTGTGGGTGTCTTCTGATGAAGTGCGCATGCGCGGGGCACGGTGCGATGCACGATATTACTGTCAGAGAAAGTTAGAGGCGTTTTACGGAAATACAAACCAGTATTACTGCGAGAGGAAATTAAAGGTACACAATACAGTGACGCATATTACAGCCACATACAAGCCAGTATTACTGTCAGAGGAGATTAAAGGCATATTACCGACGCGCACGCCTGTATTACCACCAGAGAAAATTAAAGGTATATTACGGACGTACAAGCCAGCGGACGTACAAGACAGTATCCTTCAATAAGGTTGCGCACAAAAAGGCGAGCCTCAAAAGGGCGACCTCAATTGGTCGCAGCGAATAAAGGCGCGCGTAAATAAAGATCTGCACCTTTGTTGCTCTTCACATATTCCAGAGCCATTTAAACTAAATTATCTACGAACACCTTTATTCGCCGTGCTCAATTGAGGTCGCCCTTTTGAAGCTCGCCTTTTTGTGCGCGCCCTTATTGAATAGAGTCATACAAGACAGTATTACTGTCACAGAAAATTAAAGACACACAATACATGGCGGCAGCCCACGAAGAAAGGTCAGCTCAGCAAGTAAACATCAGCAAAAGAAAGGCTGAAAGAAAGAAAAATACGACCAACAAAAAGAATGAGGTCAAAGTCCCTTGCCATTTAGTATAGACTGTTCCTACTAATGTTTATGCACTACTGTTCTAGCGCCCGTTATTGTAACGGGCTAAATGACTAGTTGTTTAATAAATGTCTTGAGGTAGCTGTTTGATGTGAATAGACGAAAAAGATAATGTCTTTCATTCTTTTTTGTGTCCATTGGGCGTTAATCCTTTAGAACAAAGTCCAAATGCAACTCCATTTATGTTATGAAGGGTGGTTACTGGAAGAGTGTAGTATCAAATGGCAATTGACTGCAGCACTAGCCAATAGGGTGATCAGATGACTGTCACCTTGGTTGTGGGGTTGTACAAGTTGGTGATACTCAGAGCTAAGTCATATGTAGCTTTGTACTCCTGGTAGGGTCTACCATGGTCAACATGTTTGCGCTGAAAGGTCAGAAAACGAACGGTTCACAGTGAAACTCATTAAGGTACTAATTTAAAAACAAAAGTGTACTCTGCCCTACCAGGACCCATGTCTGGAGCCCACATACACTTAATAATTATAGACCTATTACAAATTAATAATTTATCTCTAAAATATTTGAAAAAGTGTTTGCCAATTGGCTTGAGTCTCACCTTACACAACACAATTTATATGAGAAATTCCAGTCTGGCTTCTGCACCGGTCAGAGTACAGAAACGGCACTAACACATGTTGTAAATGACATTCTGAAATCTTCGGATGAAGGAAATTCCACTTTAATTATGTTGTTAGGTTCAAGTGCAGTGTTTGATACCATTAACCATTCTATTTTACTACACAGGCTGGAAAGTGACATTGGGATTACAGGTAATGCCCTTGCTGGGTTTAGTTCTTATTTATCAAATTGATTCCAGTACAAACAGAAACAATGACCTTGAGTTGTTTTGTTGTGTAGTGGGTGCGGCAACACACTGTACCAGTGCATGCTCCCCATCTTGACTTGACTTGACAAACAGAAATGTGCTGACAGTACTCCACCATTATTACAGGGCCCCAAAGCTGTTGAAATGTCTGCCTGCTACTATAAAAGGTATCCCTTTGGTTTCGGGCTTTAAATCCAGACTGAAGACATGTTATTTCAGTTTAGCATATCCTGTTTATAGCTGTTGATTATCTTTGCATACTGCATCTCTGTTGTTAGTCATTAATACTAAAATATAAGTAATGTTATATTTATGAACGGTTACTAACCTTCGCCTGTTCTGTTACTGTTCTCGGTATTCTCATATGGCACTTTATACCACAGCTGTCCTGCCAAGTTGTTTGCCTGCCTATGGAAAAGTCATCTCAGATAAAGGAGCCATGGAATCATGGGGTAGAAGGGTCCTTTCATCAGATTGGCTGGCCCAGCACTAACTCATCTTGTAGAATGGCCTATAAAGGGGAGGTAGCTAGTTGGCCAAGGTCTCCAGGACACTGATTGTATCTGGCTTGTTTGACTCCCTTTCTACAATTTGATAGTGAATCTACAATTTGCAGATGCACAGATATTGTTGTTTTTCTTTTGTTAATTAGTTTGTGTTTTTTTGATGTAACAAATCTGTATCTTCATATGTGATAGCTCTGTATTTAGTAAGTGGTATAATCTATTCTTGTATTTTGTATTTCTGAGGTGTCAATAATAGATTGACCATCTAGCTCTGAGAAGATGACATGTGTTCTGTTTTGTGTATTGTACTTACCCCATTTTTGACACCCATTGCACACTCATCCTACCTGGAAGGGGGTCTCTCTCTGAATTGCCTTTCCCAATATTTCTTCTTTTTTTTCCCTGTGAGGGTTTTTTTTTTCATAGTTTTCTCTTGTCTGCTTAGTGAGTCAAGTCTGGGGGGTTTGTCGAAAAACTGAGCTTGTCAATACCCATTGTGGCATTATTTGTGTGTTTTTGCGAGGTACAAGAAATAAATTGTTGTTTTTGTATATGAACACAATGAGAGCTGTGTCTGAATACTTGATGTTAAATCAGACTTGTTCACTGTGGGTGTTGGACTTCATCAAGGTTGTATTTTGTCACCACTCCTATTTGTGGTTTTCATGGACATAATTTACCCTTTATAAAACACAACTGCCTTGTAAATGTGCGTATGTGAATGTGTCTTGAACATCACCCTGAAACATCCATATATAGAGCATGCTAATCAACTTAATACATACCACTATACAGTCATAATGCTGCAGAAATTCATTGGATGGTATAACAGCCTCCCACTTGAGATATCAAGACACTGCCATCTGCATTTAAGAGTATCAGGCTGCACTCTGTAACTGGAAGCCCATTATAGCTCCCCTTCTCTGTGTTCTGGGGGTCAAGCAAAAGTAGGTGTAAGGCTCCAGTGTCTGAGCAGGTAGCTGCTATTATCTGGTACATGTAATGACATTTTTACTGTTACAATGAATAGTACAATCCATATGAAAAACCGAGGGTTCAGCCAGTTACCTTACCAATAAGCAAGCCACCACGTACAGTACTATCATATCTATCAAAGCTACTTTGCCTCAAAATAAATGAATCACAGGTTGACGCAAGCCCCTTAGCCACAAAATTTGTCAGTCTCATCTTGGCATCACAGATGACTTGTGCATTATTGGAATGTCACTGCCCTTTGTTAACAGAAGTAACTTCATTCTCGCTGAGTGCAGTAAATTGTTCTGATTATGTTAGGAGTACCAGACATGGCTGCAAATTGCCTTTTCATGTTGGCAAAAACATGTTATATTATATGTATGTTCACTCACGCCAAATGGAAACTGGATGTAGTACCTCACAGTTAATAGCTTCCAGCAAGCCAAGAAAGCTTGGCTGAGTTATTCCTGACCTAACGGTCAGTTCCCTTAGAAGTGATAACAAGTAGCCAATATAATCTGACAAATAACCAAAAAAGCTCAGTGCAAATATACAGAATTGACCCTCTTTAAAGGGAACTGAAATACAGTCTGTACATTATATTCAGCACTTTTTAGGTGTAATATGTTTATCACATCAATGCATATTATAATAATTTGAACCCACAACCTCAGGGTTTCAAGTCCTAGGTCCAAAGCTTTAACCATAACACCACTCTGCCTGCCATTAACATTAGCCTTTGATAATAAAATTATAAATATTGTATACAGAGAACTACTTAGCCATCCATCCATCCATTTTCTAACCCGCTGAATCCGAACACAGGGTCACGGAGGTCTGCTGGAGCCAATCCCAGCCAACACAGGGCACAAGGCAGGAAACAATCCCGGGCAGGGTGCCAACCCACCGCAGGACACTACACAAACACACCCACACACCAAGCACACACTAGGGCCAATTTAGAATCGCCAATCCACCTAACCTGCATGTCTTTGGACTGTGAGAGGAAACCGGAGCGCCCGGAGGAGAACTACTTAGCTACATAGTATTTCTGATACACTGAGGCCCGTTGTCTTGCATTTCCTGGGCAAAGCCAGATAATACAGCTAATGAAGCTATGAATCTATGAATGACTCAAACAATATTTAAAAAGAAGTTCCACTAGAGGGTGCAAATTATGCAGTTAATAGGCTTTAGAAATACTACACTTTCTGATATACAGTAATTTAACACCTTACCAAACGTATTAAAAACTGGAATTATGAACTAACAACACTGGAACACTAAGTAGTAAAACAGAACCTTACATACAATAATGCAACTATAATAGTGTGCTGGCATTTTGTTAAATACAGGATATTTTATCTGTAACTAGCAGAATCTTAACACAAATGAAATATTACTAAATAAAATATATAAAACAAAACACAGTTATTGAAAAACACAGTTACTTAAAATTATTAATAAACAGTAAGTCCAAACTTATTCTAGTGCTCTGTTTGCAGTATTCCTTTCTTTACTCCAGTGCAGCTCTCCTTACAGTGATATGCAAACATCCTTCTAACAAATGTGAATCCTCATTGTCAGTGTCTGTGCTTTTCAAACATGCAGTAAGTGGGTGTGCTTTAGTGGTGCACTTATTAATGGGTTTTCCTGATGTATATTTTACTTTTTCAAGACATTCTGCTTTTCTCCCACATTACTGGGAACTGAATGACATGACATGTGCATACCTACACATAAAGTAGATGGTTGTCCTTTCGAACTACACTTTTGAGTCTGCAGCACATTACATTTACTTCTTTAACCGATGCCTTAATCCAAGGCGACTTAAACATTTATGATACAATTGGTTATATTTCTTTTGGTTTTCAAATTGGAACACAGGCAGGTCAAGTGACTTTGCTCATGGTCACACAGTGTCAGTAGTGGGATTTGGATTTCAGGGTTTGAAGTCCAAAGCCTTAAACACTGCATCACACTGCATGCTTACAGGCAGTACCTCTGTTTGTTTATCTCCCTTCACGAATCATTTGTCATGTGAGCATCTTTTTACTCTTTAAATAAAGACTCATGTGGAAGTCTATAGCACATAACTGTTCCTCGAAGGTGTACATGTTTGTGTGTGTGTGTGTGTGTGTGTATAGACATACACAATATACATATAGCTGCATAGATAAGTGCTGTTATCCAGGTTGCTGTCAAAAGTACAACATTTTGTTTGTTCACAAGAGCGCAGATCCACATATGAGGAATAAGATATTGAAAATCATCTTAAAAATGATCAAAATTGATAAGTATGTGTAGAAAATTAATTCTGTTAGATAAGCTAATAAATGGTTGATCCCTTATGTTTGACATTTGTATTCCTTCTTGTCGGGTAAAAATTATGAGGAGACTGTTGTTCATGTTATCTTAAAATGGTTTCTCTGAATCAGGGATTTTGTGTAGGTATAGTTGGGATGAATTTTAAATGAGATTAGACAGTATAAGCAATGAAGGTTATGAAATAGGTGTTTCAACTTTAGAAGGTGTGATGTTGTGGAGGCTTATTGTGTGCACTTCTGTGATTTGGGCTCTGTGTGAGAATGTATAATTAGCACAAAATCTGACTGATAATGTACATAAGTGTAGCATTGTGTAACATGAGTTATCTGTTGTGATGGATTTTTTGTCTAGTGCACTATTTTGCCTTTGGTAGTAGTGCTCACATTTCTTAACAAATACCATACTGGCAGATGTTATAGTCTAGAATCAATAAAGGTGAACTTTCAACAGTTCAATGTATTTCATCCATTTCGCCATTTCAGTTTCTGCCAATGAAAGATTATTGAACAAGACCCTTCAGGACCAATGACTAGTCAAATAGTTTAGGCCGAAAAAGCATGTTAAGTTCAGTTGTCACTAAAGAGCTATTATGTGAATAGCTCAGTGTTGCATGATGTGCTAAAGCTTCAAATATGCAATCAGTTTGACTTTACACTCAACTGCAATATATTGTTCCAGAAAAGCCTCCTTTCTTCACATGTATTTTGGTTACACATATGTGTTTATTTGAATATCTCTTCGACACTTTTATAGCTGATTGACATTCATTTCTGAACTTGCTTGATCCAGTTCAGTCTTGCTGGAAGTCAGTGCCTATTCTGGTAGTATTAAAGGCAAATTAGGAACTAGCCTTGAGTCAATTTCAGGTAACATTCACTCCAGGCCAGTTTAGAAATGCCAGTTTGTCTAATATATATTTGTTGTAGGAGGTGGAAGAAAAACTGTAAGAGAAAAACCCTCACTTTAGATTTCTGCCATTTCTTAGCCTGTGAAAGGGTAAAATGAGTGACCAAATGATTGCTTTTGCACACTAAAATATGTCATGTCATTTTCTAACCCTCTTTAGAGTTGGAGCCTATCCTAGCTAGAACACGGCACAAGGCAGGAACAAACCCTGGACATGGCACCAGTCAATCACAGGGTAAATATACACACACTAGGGCCAATTTACCTAACCTATATGTCTTTGGACACTGGGAGAAAACCACTGCACCTGGAGGAAACCCACACAAACACAGGGAGAGCATGCATACTCCACACAGGGAGGACCTGGGGCATGAACTTTGGTGTCCCTTACTACGAAGAAGCAGTGCTACTCCTGTGCCATTATGCAATCCCACTGAAATATCTTTTAGTATGTAAAACTTCTATGTTACTAGTTTTTATTTGCAAATCTTTTAAGCACCCTGAGCCAAAAAGTTAACATAGACAAAAGTAGGATTTAAATAAATTAAAAGGTGAAGACCAGTGTGTTTTTTTTCCTTTTGTTACTTAATATACAGCTAAGAAAAAAATTCAGTGAGGCTTCCAACAACTAAATGCTTTCATACTGTTTCTTGAAGTTATCCATGATATCACTCTGAACTTTTACTTGTTTGCCATGGCTATTCAGACTTTAACTGTCAACTTCATTATGTTTTTGTTTGAATATTGAAATTCTCATTAACACATCAGCACCGCTCTAAAATGGTGCCTCAATTCATAGCAAATAAAATGACCATATGAACCAGTGGTCTGCAGTCCCAATCCTGGACATCCGCAGTGGCTGCAGAGTTTTGTTCCAATCAATTTCATAATTAGAAGCCAGCTGTTACTCTTAATGGAACTTGTCATTATGTTAGACGCCTACTCAGCTCTCTGTCTGCAGCCCCAGACATTACCAGTAATGAATGGTTCGCTTTGCGATGAAATACATAAAGAGTCTTGTTAAAGCTACAGCTTTCACTGTACAGTAGTTAACTTATTGCTTCATTTTACTGCAGTTGCCTGTTAAAATAATTTCCATTCTTCTTCTCAGCCAGTCAGTAATTAACAATGATGTTTAAAGACCAGTATGGTAAACTTGATTCCATTTACACCTGTGTGTTTTCATCATAACGTGACTGACTACATTGCATGTACTAAGATAATAAATATGATAGATCCACTAAATGATTCTGGTTTTCTCAAAAAAGTTAAATTTACTCTGGTAAGAATTGCTGATGATACCAAACAAGTCGTAATGAAATGAAATGGTGATGAACAGAATATCCATATGCAGTAAATATTTCTCTGTTTGCTTTGGTATACACCTTATAGTACTTTAATTATGGAAGGCACTACAATATGACATGCTTATTATTTGTCATATTTTTGAGTTTTGTCTATGATGAATTTAAAATATTTATAGCAAGCAGCAGCAACAAAACAAAGATGAATTCAATGATTTGCTCAATCAATTTAGTTTCTTTTTTGCTGGCTTATTTTTCATCCATCTGTCCATTTTCCATGACTATTCAGTTCCTGATCATGTGGGCTGAATGGTACCAAGGTAAGAACAAAACCTCGACAAGGTCTCAGTGTATGGTATTGTCTGGCCAGTAGAGGGGAGGATCTAACCTGATGGACAAATATTCTGTTTTTAATTTGTGGATTAGTTTTTACTTTATTTTTGGTGTATTCATATGCAATAGTTTTGTATTAAGTGAGTGGTATGGTATATCATTCTTGCATTTTGTCTTATAGTTTGTACTATTGTATTTCTGAGGTGGCAATGATAGATTGGTCATTTAGCTCTGTGAAGAGGATTACTTGTATTCTGTTTTTTGTATTGTTTTACCCATTTTTTCACACCATTGCACGCCCAACCTAACTGGAAGGGGGTCTGTCTCTGAATTGCCTTTCCCAAGATTTCTTTTTCTTTCACTTCCAATTTTTTTTTTTTTAGTTGTTTTTTATTGTCATTTAGAGTCAAGAATGGGGGGCTGTCGAAAAAACAGGGCCTGTTAAAGCCCAGTGAGACATTCCTTGTGTGATTTTGGGTTTTACAAGAAATAGATTGTTGTTGTTGTTGTATTGTAAAACAATACATATTGTAAAGTCATCAAATCATTGAAAGTCACATATTTATTTAGGTTGGTATTACATCTAGAACTGGGCAATATATCAAATTGTCACTTCAAAATTAAAGATTGTTAAATTAAATGTACAAAGTCTCCACCACTCTTGGTAAGTGTGTTGCCTGGTAGATGAGCGTGACAAAAAATTGGGCAGGGATCAAAAGAGTAAGAGATTAGAACAGGTAGGGTGAGTTCTGCTTACTCGGGATATAGTTCAAGCAATACAAAATCTAAAAATATGACAAGTTACTTCATATGAAGAGGCCACTCAGGCATGCGTGAAGTGTCTGTAATGTGACCTCCCACCTCTTCAGCAAAATAGGTCCCTGCTAAGCAAAGTTCCATAAAGCGTTCATTGTATGACTGCACACCTTATGAGTGGACAAGCAGCAGGTAGGGGGCGATAGCTCGCTGCAGTGACTTGCCATATTACAAAATGCACTTTCACCTACTTAACTTGCTTCCAAAAAGTACTCGTACTTTGTCAGTGATCAGATAAATACACAAACCTACACAAACCACGAATTCAAACCAAAAGTGAGATATCCACGCATCATAAGCCCTCACTCTACAATTTCTTGTGGTCTCCACTTACTCTATACTGTATTGTAAAAAAATTAATTCATTCATTTATTTTGCATTAACATTTATAAATATGTTGAATGATAATCTTTCAATCTCTTAATGTTATTGGAGGAAGTTAAATATATAACCATATTACTTTGTGAGCAGAGGTCAATGCCACATTTTATTAGAGAGATGTTATTTCATGATTATGTTGCTGAAAGTGAAAGTAAAATGTCATTGCTTAGTTGATGCAGTTCTGTTTCCACTGAAACACAACCTCCCTTCTCAGAATTTCAAGTGTTTCCTTACAGACTCCTCCCTTGCACTGGCCATGTAAAGTATCTGTCTATAATGTATAAAAAGGAATAACGAAGTTGTTAGAAACACTGGATGCAAAATACGAGATGTCTGACCATACATACAGTACTTTACTATGCTAATGAATGTTATAAAATAATTATCTACACACATAATACAAAGCTGTTACAGATAAGGAAAAAAAGCACGTATATGCAAACACATAATTTGGAATCATTACAAATTATATAAATCATAAAGCAATATATGTACACTGTATAGTATTTAGTACATATACACATTTTTTTATGATCTGTCATTATCATGGTGAAGAGTCAAGAGGTTTGTTTTTCCTTATAATAAATAGCCAGAGAGAAAGCAATGTTTACTTCTTCTTCTTCTTCTTTTGGCTGCTCCCACTCGGGGTTGCTACAGCGGACCATCTTTTTCCGTATCTTTCTGTCCTCTGCATTTTGCTCTGTTACACCCATCACCTACATGTCCTCTCTCACCACATCCATAAACCTCCCCTTAGACCTTCCTCTTTTCCTTTTTCCTGGCAGCTCTATCCTTAACATCCTTCTCCCAATTTACTCAGCATCTCTCCTCTGCACATGTCCAAACCAACACAATCTCGCCTCTCTGACTTTGTCTCCCAACCGTCCTAACTGGCAGATATTAATGCCAGCAAGGAAGATAACGTGATGAAAAGAATACATTAAATGGAAATTAAAATAGTAGTATGGTAGGTACAAAACAAAAGGTTGGAGAAACATGTTGTTTAATCTTTTCTTTGACACAAAAATATTCATGAAATAGTTCAATTTTGAGAAATATTATTATGACAAGGAATACCAGGTTTTGGTATTCCTTACATATAAACAACATGTTTATATAGTGATGAGGTTCAATCTCTAATGTGTTTTGGGTACATGTTTGAGATCTATGGAATATCGAATGTTTGGTTTTAATGCCCTAGTTGTATCAAGACATTTTCAAATTATCTTCAAAATGGGAATCAGAGACCAAATTGGCAGTGCTGGTGTTCTAATGTTTGAACACTTGAACAAACCAAATTTTCTTACAGTAAAGTTTTCAACTATGGCCTTAGTTTACTATGATAAATTAGAACAGAGGATGCATAACCGAATAAATAAAGTTATTACTTAATACACACATATGTAAGATATGTAAATGGAAAAAGGCAGAACAGCAATAATTATCCAGAATGTGTCCTTATTAATCATATACCAATTTGCTGTGATTTTGAAGCTTATTTAAATGTAAGTGGCATATAAAGTACAAAAAAAATCTCTTGATCTTGCTAAACTATCCCGAACATTGAATTTTAAATGCATGACTGTCAGTACAATCACAGTTCCAGCAGATGGCACTCTAGTCATATAGATCTTTGTCATTCCCTTATGAGGTGGTATATTTGTGCAGACTTTATAGTAAGTAGTTAAGTATTAAACATATTTAATGTTTGTAAATATTTGTGATGACAGTAATTTCTACTTTGTTGTTGAAACTACTCCAGTCAGCAAAGCACTTGAATTCTGTGGCACCTTCTATATTTTGTTTGCTTGTTTCCCCAATATCTGTGTATATTTGCTCAAGACAGCACATTTTCTTCACATTATCAAAGCACACACAGTTAAGTGGGCACTGTAAATTGTACTGTGAAGAATTTAAAGTCTGTTCTGGCTTGGTTACATGGCTTTTGCATGTTGCTGTATCTGGATAATGTTGGTTCAGAAGATGAATGGTTGCATAAAAGTAAACCATTGAATTTAAACAGTTGTCCATAATGAACTCTGAAGTGTGACATTGTGTAATGTTGCCATCTCAAAAGATCTTAAACCCAAGTTTGGCAGCTGGTTGCCATGCCTTGTGCCTGGGTCTCTGCTTATTCTTTCTAAAGCCCAAAGAAATACAGTTAGATGAATATAACTTAATATTTTGTGTGTGTATTTGCATGAACTACAGCCAATTCCTGTCTTGATTCATGTTGTTATGGTGATTGGATAATGTTAGAAGTGAAAATGGATGGATGGAAGGAATGAAGACTGAGAGGATAACATGCTAAAGCAAAAAAAAAAGATTTTAGGTAGCACAAAAGTTAGGCCACTCTACCTTTTTTTAAGATGAGTGTATTATTAGAAATACCTAAGTATATAACCTGTATATGTAATCTTTTATTTAATTTATATTATATTTATGTATGTTTTCGGTAACACTGAACCCAGTGTTTGTTTTGAATCTTGTTCCTCGTCGTTTTCTGTGTGGTGTTGTCACATTCCCCCCCATGTTTCCAAGGGTTTTTCTCTGGCTAGTTTGTTTTTCTTCTCACATAATCAAAGATGTGCTGGTTAGGTTAATTGGCAACTCTAACCTGACTTAATTATTCTGATGATATGAGCACACTTGAAACAGCGAAAGGGGTAATAGCCTCCAAAAGACCCATAAACCAGGATAGGGTCTTAACTAGCCTACCCAGAACAGGCCTCACCAAAGCAGTCTGATTCTACAGGCAGGCTTCACCTTCAGCCTAAGAAGGTCCAAAAGTGGGAAATTTGCTTGAAATGTACAAAATATACAAAATACTTAAATGCCCCACAAGGAAAAGGAACCATTAAACCTCTGGCTTAAGAGTCAAGCCCAAATAACATTTTTTCTAAATAAAAAACTATGTATTTTTACATCCTAAAAGAAGAAAAGATGGCAAAAGTAACGCAGCAGGTTTGCCTAAAAAGGGAACCTATAGCAAGCAAATCTTAAGTGTACTTGAGAACCAAAGAGGTCCAATTGAGCAGGAAAATCCTGGAACAAGAAAACTGATATTCACAAATAAATCCACTCTCCAAACAACAATGATCAACTGAAGGAGCTACTCTCCCACCCAAATTATATGATTGAAGGAGCTATGTCAGCAGTGACATCAGGGTAGCCCAGCCTGTTAAGGATCCATCTACAGAATACAAGTAACACAGAAGAATATGCAATTTATTGACAGTAAAAATAAATAAACAGAATAATAACATTAATAAAATAAAAACATGAAAATAATACTCTACAAAAAACAAAGAAGATGTAAAAAAGAGAAATAAACATAAGCCAGGGAAAATACTCTGACTGAAACATGACAATTGTACTGAGTGGAAGTTAGACTGTGCATGGGAATGAGTGATTGTGGGTGAGTGTGTGTATGATTGTGTGTTGAGGGTGGGGCTTGAAACCTACGATAGACAGGCAGGAACACAAACTGCCAAGGTCTAATGAAACACAACATCATAAAACAGTTTTATTTTGTACCACACTTGGTGTTCCATAAATAACAAATATGAATTACTTAGCACATCAGAATCATTAGACTACCATTAGAAAGACACTGAAAATATCATAATAAATTATGATTCCTAAAATGAAAACTATATATTATTGTGCAAATGTTTTTACCAAATTATTTATAACTTCCAAGTGTAACAGTTTGGTATGAAAAGGTCTCTTGGCTTCAACCACTGCTTCGCTCCCAATTTTCATCGATCATAACTTAGTTTGCTCCTTGAAACAACTGAGATGTTTATACCCTGCAACTGTTTAAATGTTTGAAAAAGTATGCAGATGATTCCAAATGAATGGTGAAGACTGAGGACATTTAGGAATCCCGTCAATTTACTACTGAGCATGGAGTTCATGAATTCTAGGAACGTGTAAAATATTAGAACAATTTTGAGAAGCACAGGCAATTTAGCAGAAAAAAAGACTGTCAGTCCTGTCCACCTAATGTTTCTAAAATAACATCAAGATGATATCATGTGGCTGCTATGAATTTTTTTCCCATCTGCTCACAATTTTTTATTTTTAACAAGTTAAAAAATATATTATTATATTTGTAATGCTATTCTCTCAAGATTTTGTTACGTGAAATGTTTTTTTTTTGTTGGGGTGGGGTATGGATGGTGACACTGCTTATGTCACAAGTATTTAAGATAGTAGTGCAGAAATCCCAGCATACAAGGTTCTGAATAGAACCTCTAAAAAAAACTTTGCAGATCATACTCGTTAGAAAGGAAGAAGAATTAAAGGTATTTGGGATATTTTTGCAGTGATTATTTTACGACTTTTATTTTAGGTTATGTAGTTGGCTTTCATGTTTGGTATTTGATTTTTTTTTCATTTATTGGTCAAAAAATTATTGTTCACTCCTTAGGGATGAATTTTTCTTCAGAGATTCTAATGACGGTTACCAGAAAATCCCTTTCTGAAGTTTCTTGCCATATGAAGTACTTATGCAATTAAATATTTCCTTATAGTTCATACCTCACAGTCCTGAAATTAGCCAAATTGCTATCGTCTGGACTTTACCTAGAACTATTTTTTTTGTTTTGTTTTGTTATATAAGTCAAACACTGCACACAATGATTGTGGTGAGACCTCTCTATTGAATTATGTACCTTAAGTATAATCTCCCTTGACTTCTACTTCACATATTGGGCTGTATATCATTTCCTCAATGACTATGGTACACTGAATGTAGACCACGGAGAGCCCACTAAGATTTCTAGGTCTTTCTCATAAAATATGTTTTCAAATTTAAAAACTCCTATTGTGCATTCAAATCTAACATTGCTACTTAACGTGTGTATCACTTAGAATAAATTTAATTTATCACAAATTTGCCCATGCCTATTTTGTGTGCAAATTTTGTAATGATTCTGCTGATTCTAGATTACAACTATCTGCCATCCTACCGTGGTATCATCGGCAAATTTAACGAGCTTCTTATTTATTAGAAAGAGCAGTGATCCCAGCTCTGATCTTGGATGGAGATCAGGGACATCATTTTTAACATCACGTAATCCTAAAAAAAGTTTGTGCACAACAAATTTAAAGGTGCACCAGGGGCCAGGAAATGGAGTTACACTATGTATAACAATAATTCCCATGCATGTTCCCAAGACAGGGAAAGGACTACCTGGGGAACAACAACATCACATCTATCACCCCAAACCCCACTCCTTCCAAACTATACAAAATAAGGATAGAAAACCAGAAGTCAATGTCATTAGACCAACAATGTCTTTGAGGAACTCAACTTTCTACTCTCTGTCTCACTGTTCTCCTCTTGCAATTTTTAGTTAGAGACTGCAACTGTTCTTTAACAGTTTTGTTTCACTTTTTACAGTGTATATTAGAAGCAGCATTGGTGTACATAAAATTGTTTCTTACACATGGCACATATAAAGACATGGCATAATCTTTGAATGACCAAACAAATAAAAAGCTGTGTTTCTTTGTCTAAACAGCATTTATATGGTGTTGGAAATTAAGATAACTGCCAAGCAGCCAAAAAACGTGCATACCAAAGATGGGCTAAACAACAACAACAGCATTTATTTATGTAGCTCATTTTCATACAAATAATATAGCTCAAAGTGCTTTACATGATGAAGAAAAGAGAAAAAAGAAAAAGTAAGAATTAAAATAAGACAACACTAACATAGAATAAGAGTAAGGCCCGATGGCCAGGGAGGACAGAAAAAACAAAAAAAAAAAAAAAACTCCAGATGGCTGGAGAAAAAAATAAAATCTGCAGGGGTTCCAGACCATGAGACCGCCTAGCCCCCTCTGGGCATTCTACCTAACATAAATGAACAGTTCTCTTTGTATTTAGGGTTTTCATGGAAGGACTTGATGATGATGGTCATGTAGACTTCTGGCTTTTAATCCATCAATGTAGGAACATCATGGTGCTTTGATTAGGTGGTGGTGGCGCAGGATGTCACCACAGAAAACCGGGAAAAGAAACAGAAGAGAGAGTAGGAGTTTTAGAGATTTTAGAGCCAGCATGAATAGTTATGCTAATTAATTGAATATACAGAGCATCAGGATTAAACTAAAATGAAGTTATGAGAAAGCCATATTAAAGTAATGAGTTTTTAGCAGTTTTTTAAAGTGCTCCACTGTATTAGCCTGGTGAATTTCTATTAGCAGGCTATTCCAGGTTTTAGGTGCATAACAGCAGAAGGCCACCTCACCACTTCTTTTAAGTTTAGCTCTTGAAATTCTAAGCAGACACTCATTTGAGGATCTAAGGTTACGATTTGGAATATAAGGTGTCAGACATTCCGATATATAAGATGGAGCGAGATTATTTAAGGCTTTATAAACCATAAGCAATATTTTAAAGTCGATTCTGAAAGACACAGGTAACCAGTGTAGTGACATCAAAACTGGAGAAATGTGTTTGGATTTTCTTTTCCTAGTTGGGATTCTAGCAGCTGCATTCTACACTAGTTGCAAACGATTTATGTCTTTTTTGGGTAGTCCTGAGAGGAGTGCGTTACAGTAATCTAGTCGACTGAAAACAAAAGCATGAACTAATTTCTCGGCATCTTTCAGTGATGTAAGAGGTCTAACTTTTGCTATGTTTCTTAAGTGAAAAAATGCTGTCCTAGTGATCTGATTAATATGCGATTTAAAATTCAGGTTACAGGCCCCGAGATAATCTGACCTAATGGAAGCATGTAGATCAAAAAGAGTGGCGGACCCAGGATAGAGCCTTGTGGAACACCAAATAGAATATCATGTGTCTGTAATTACCACAACTAACAAAGAATTTTCTACCTGCCAGGTAGGATTCATACCAGTTTAAGACACTGCCAGAGAGGCCCACCCATTGACTAAGGCGATTTCTAAAAATATCGTGATCAATGGTGTCAAATGCGGCACTCAGATCTAAGAGGATGAGAACAGATAAATGGCCTCTGTCTGCATTTACCCGCAAGTCATTTACTACTTTAACGAGTGCAGTTTAAGGCTAAAAGCTACAGGTACATTTGTTAAGCTACTACCACCTGCTTTACTGTGCGATCCTGAGCAAGTTGCTTGTGACCTGCTTGTGATTTCAAAGGTAATGTATTTGATCTTGCAAGTCTCCTTGTGTAATGGTGTCAGGCAAATCCTAGCAGTGAAAGTGCAGTCTCACTCCCATGTATCACTTATTCGTACATTTTTTATTAAACCCTACAAACAGGCATAGTATTAATATCTATTGCTTATGTCCAATCCTTTTTCAGCAGTTTGGCTGTAAAGCATTTACAGTGTGTTACTGTTGGCAAATAGCTAATGCTTCCTGTATTTCACTGCCAAAGAAATAGGCATACTGTGTAAAATGCTTTGTAGTAACCTTCACGGTTAAATAAATGCATACATGAACATTTTAAATGCATTTTATAATAAGGATTTTGATACTGAAATAAACCTTCTATAGCAACGTTGCTAGAGTGATCAGTGTGAGGTCTCACAATAATCTAAAAAGATCCCTATCCACACAGCTTTATTACAGGGTGAATGTTTTCCCGTCTTCAGATTTTGTGTTCTATAAATTGTTTAATCTTCAAAATGAATGACATCAACATTTTAACATCTAACATTTTAATGTGTATTTGCTTTGTCATTTCCAAAACTTTTATCCTCGCATATGAAACAGTAAACTTGCTCATTTGGTAGTTGACAGAAACAGACCACCAATGAAGAAAAAAGGAATAGATACTGTACACGTGATATGTATGTCTGAGACTTAATTCATCTAGTTGCATGATTAGAAACACAGTTGTTTACATTCACATCGAACATTTATTCAGATTGTTCATACTAAACATTTGCATGAGTCCTATATTCAGCCCTTGCATTTACGCAGGTAGTACTGTGAAACAAGAAACCCAGAATCAGAAAGGTAACAAATCATTCTACTCCTGTTGAAGCTCTGTGTTAGATTTCTGATTGAATTGGTAAATTGCTTTGCACTGTCCAGAAAATTGAAGAAATTCCTTGTGGGCTACATAATAAGGTTTCATTAAACTCTCCCCTTTTAAGTGTAGTGTTAGGGCTCAAAAGAGAAATGCCATGTGCAGTATTGTTAAAATTTTCAGTGTTGTTTTTACTCCACTTTGTGTTAGACTTGTAACATTTTACTACACCAACCAGTGTAAAAAAAAATATAACACTGACACAATCCACTTCCCTGAATGTTAAATAAAAATTACTCTAACACTACTTTAACTCCCCGAAATTTACACAGTACAAATGTACTCAAATCCCCTCTTACTCAGTGGGGTGTTATCACTCTACAAGGTACAGTTAAACTTAAGTTGACCCACCCTGTGGTGTGCCAGGGACTACATTACATTGTTAAGTTGACAATCTGTTTATTCTATATTGTTATGCATTACCCAGCTAAGTATTTACATGTAATTCACATACATTATGGAGTGATGCATATTGCTCAGGTGGGTGTTAACTTTACATAAAGTATACTGGAGGTTTCTGATGGTGCTAAAAGCTTACTATTTGTTGTCATAAAAATAATCTCTCTCTTGTTAAAGTTACATTCAGACCAAACAATCAATCATGAAAAACACAGATTACTTGTTTTAATATTTCCAACAGTATGTAACACCTCAAAAGTCACACATATGTTGTGAATGCAATGGCAGTCACCTGCTCATAGCCCATACATAAGGCATCATATGTAAATGGGCAGAGTTTCACATTGAACTTGAGTACGCAATTTAACTCCAGCTTTTAACATCAGCACTTACCAGTGTTTTACTCTTTTTGGTGTTAATTTTGCACAGTCAGTGTTACTACTGTGATTTTAACATTGTCGTTTTTACTGTGTACTTACTTCATTGCTTACAAGGGTTTGTGTTTTCTATGCATTCATATAATGGTATTTTTATTTCTTTTATATGTTTTGTTATGCGTGTTTTTCATTTTTATTCTAATTGTTCTTTAAATGTGTTTGTGAGAAATGATTCAGCAATAAAATCGATACTCAGGATATAGGAAATCTTTTTTATATTTGAAATGAGAGTTGTGTGTGGTGTAAAGGAAATGGATACATTGTTAGAGAGATTTTTTTTAACCATGACTATTGAAAAAGCATCTATCACATTTATCTAGTGCTCTTTGGTCGGTCTGACTGTAATTTACGTTCCAACACTTGTGTTTCGTTTTCGTGCAAAACTGTGGCACTGAATCTTGCAGGACAATGTTCTTTTTCAGCAGTTTGTTGTGGATCCAAAATAATGTGGGCTTTATGTGGATTGAGTACCCCAGACCAATGTGAAAATCCAGGAAAAAAAAATTTGACACTTGCAGCTGCACAGACCAGTAGGTGCTGCAGCTTCAATCTTCTGACTCTGGTTCAATCCCTGGCATCAGTACGTAGCGCTTTTCTTTAAACTGTTAATCTTCTTAATCAGTTTGTGAAGTTCATGAAATCTTTCTCAAGGGGATATTTCACAAGGGCAAGGCGGGGTTTGTATAGGCATCGGTTCCCCAGTATTGGGCTTCATAGCCTAGTCATTACAGAGCCTTTTTTAGTGGCTTGTGGCGTGAGAAAGTATTCAAGTCTCCGGCCCTTATCGTGTAACAACAAAGAACCTAAGACAGACAACAGGAACACATTAATAAAGAGTCTACGACCAAACTGACCCAATACAAAAGAACAGGATGCATCACAAGACAAAAATACACCCTCTGGTCAATGTACACCAGCTGTAACAACTTCAAAAATGTATGGTCCATCAAATTGCAGGCCCTGCCAGTGATTTTTAGCCGCACCATTAGAAATATGTAGATGGACTATGATTTAGGCAGAGCTGGCCCAGCCATGTACAGAGTTCATGAGATGACCAAGGACTCAATGCTGCCTTTCCTCACAAGCTATGCCAGTTAGTCATGCTCTTTATTGTCTTCAATGCATCAGGGAGTAGTAAATGTTCCTGCACAGGCAAAATCACTTAAGACTCGATTAAAGGGGGTGACGGGTGAAAACCCAGTTTTAATCTTTTCAGGGAACATGTGACAATGAGTGTTCTGTAAGCAGAATAAAAACAGAATAAAACCAAAGGGTAAAAAAATAAGGAGGAGAAGTAACTAAAGCATGTATTGAAATGACACATAGCAATAGAAATTGAAACCCTCAGCTTCACAGCTTTGTATCCGAAATGTGCCCCCTCCAAAAACATTTCCTAAAAAAGAACAGTTATCACATAGGTTGATACATTTTTGATGGACATGTTATGCATAATAAGAGTAAAAAAAAAAACAAAAAAATGACCCGAAAGAACAATGACTATTTGGCAAAAAGTATAACATGTGGAATTTTTTTAAATGGACAGCTTTTCAATGAGGTTCTGGCGGACACCTTTAAGAGCTCTCGAAAAAAAAAACATGCTCAACAAATGCTTTCACATTAATGGCATCGCTTTGAATTTCACAGGTATAGTTGGAAGAAATTGTTTTGATAATTTGATGTGATCTTCATATACACTGCTCATTTGTTGTGTAATTTCTTTTGAACAAAAAGATGTAACAATGATCAATGGAAACCAAAATCACCAACCCTTTGAGGGCTGGATTCAACATTACACTGAAAATCAAAGTCAAAAATTGAAATCATGGGCTGTAGGGCTCTGGCAGTGCAGCTCCTGCGTGAATTTCATCTTGGCAACTCATAATGTGACTCAGTAGTGTGTATGGTCCCCATTTGCCTGTATGTACACCTGACAATGTCTGAGCATGCTGTTGATGAGATGGCAGATGGTGTCCTAGGGGATCTCCTCCCAGACCTGGCTTAGGGCATCAGCAAGTCTGTGATACATAACATTCCGGAGATTATCAGTTGGATTCAGGTATTGAGAACGTGTAGACTTTGTCATCCAGGAACTGCCTGCAAACTCTGGCCACATGAGGCCGGGAATTGTCCTGCACTAGGAGAAACCTGGGGCCCACTGCACCAGTGTAAGGTCTGACAACAGCTCATTGGATTTCCTTCGGGTACCTAACAGCAGTCAGGGTACCATGCAAACCTCCAAGGATGTGTCTCCCCAGATCATTACTGACCCACCGCCAAACCAGTCATGCTGGATGATGTTGCAGACTGCATAACATTCACCACGGCGTCTCCAGACTCTTTCATATCTGTCACATGTTCTCAGTTTGAACCTGCTCTCATCTGTGAAGAGAACGGGGTGCCAAAGCTGGAGCTGCCAACTGTGTTATTCTCTGGTGAATGCCAATCAAGCTGCAAAGTGATGGTCTGTGAGCACTGGTCCTACTAGAGGACATCCAGCCCTCATGCCACCCTCGTATACTCTGTTTCTGACAGTTTGGTCAGACACATGCACACCAGTAGCCAGCTGGAGGTAATTTTGTAGGGCTCTGGCAGTGCACCTCTTATTCCTTCTTGCACAAATGAGCAGATATACTGCTCCTGAAGCTGGGTTGATGCCCTTCTACTGCCCTGTCCAGCCCTCCTCATGTAACAGCCATCTCATGGTATCTCCTTCATTTTCTTGAGACTGTGCTGGCAGGCACAAGAGACCTCCTTGCGACAGCTCGTATGGATGTGCCATCCTGGAGGAGCTGGACTACCTGTGCAACCTGAATTGGCTGCAGCTACCGCATCTTGCTACCAGTAGTGACAAGGACACTAACAAAATGTAAAACTAGGGAAAAATTAGTCAGCAGCTGTTTGTGGCCACCACCTGCAAAACCATTCCCTTTTTGGGGGTTGTCTTTCCTCTTCAGTGCTCCTGTTGTCACTTTCATTTGCACCAAAGCAAGTGAAGTTGACTCATAATAGCCTATGCTTCCTATAACTGGACAGATTGATATCCCTGAAGCTTAATTGACTTGGTGTTAGACTATGATGATTAAGTGTTCCCTTACTTTTTTGAGCAGTGTATTTTTGTGTGCTTTATGAACCATCATGTAACATTTTTTGAAAACATATTTATATATATTGTCACACATGCACATACTTTATATATGTATATTGTGGAAGATCAGCATCGACACAGATAGACACACAGACTAAGAAGTCCCAAAAACACACACGTTTATTATTTTCTTTTCCTTTAGCACACACAGTGCATAAACCCACAATGATCAGTCCTTTCCCTATTATTTCCTTTCTTCTCTCTTTACTACCGCCTCCATTCTTATACTGCAAGCTCTGTCTTCTACCTCCCAATTCCGGCTACCCGGTAGGGCACTCCTCTTGACCGGGATGAGACCACTACTGCTTCTGGGGGCGAGGTGGTCTGGGTGCCGACACACACAAGCCGGACCCTTCCCTGCGCTTCAGCTTTTTCTGGCCTTACGGCGTGATGGGTCATCATTCTCTGGTCTACTGTTGGACACCTTGCTACTCGAGTCTGTTCAGCATCATCCCGGCTCAATTCACTAGGGTTTCCCTCTTGATGTTTGGTACCGGGATCACTTTCCTGTACTGCCCCATCTACTTTGAGAAGACAGATCTCGAACCGCCGCAGATACTGGTCAACCTTCACCAGCAGCACCCTGGCTGTCTCCTCCAGTTCATTGATCGCTGTCTTAATTTTCTCAGCAATCTTCACTAAAGCTACGATGGGTCTTAGAACTCCCTTGATCTCCTGCAAAATAAATTTATTTATCTCGGCTGGCGACGGGGACAGGCTTCCACCTTTCTTGCGCATGTGTCGTCAGGTGTTTCTCTAGAGTGGGGTGGAAATTCACCATCCCTGCCTGTCCTATTTTAATTGCAGGATTCCGGTACACACCCTCCTTGCAGATCCCGTCCTCCAGAACTTTCATCTTCCAGTTGGCCTCTCATCGGAGAGCGTCGAACTGGGCTTCTTCCTTGATGCCCGCTGACTTCGGAGTCCGCCTGGTTTTTCTTCTCCCATTCAGGCTGATGTGGTGGTTCAGAGCCTTCTTTTGTTTTCCGCGTGTGTGTGCTTGCCTGTGCTGTCGCGGGTGCGTGTGTCTTGCGCTGTTTTGTGCATGCACCTCACGCTGCTGTGTCATTAGTGTGCCTCACCGGGTCATCACACAAAAAATAAATGCAGGTCCCTGCCTTTCACTACGGCCAGGAATCCTGCCAACTATGCCAGTGTGACAAATGTAGAGGACGTAGCAGCCACTCAACCTGACACAGACAGACGCAGGAGGCACACTGATAAAACACAAATGTTTTATTTTCTTTTCTTCACCTGTGGGCAATGCCTTCCCCGTTTCCCACAGGCACAACACAGTCCCAATAAGCACAACAGCTAAACACAATTCTTTTCCTCTCTTCTTTTCTCCTCTTTTACCTCCTCCACTCCTCCTCAGCAAGCTTCTTCTCCCTCCTCCCAAATCTGGCTGACTGAGTACTGTCTGCTGGCTCCTTTTATATGTTACCCGGAAGTGCTCCAGGTACTTGATGACCTACTTCTGGCTGCACTTCCAGGTGTGGTGAAAGGATCGTCCATACGGGCTCTGGAGCAGTAGCAGCACCCCCTGGTGGCACCCCTGGATCCCAACAGGGTTGTAGACAACTGCATCTCCCATGAAGCCCTGCGGTAGTCCGAGGCAGCAGTGCAACCCATGGGGGCTGCCATCTAGCATTCCGGGGAAGGTACTGTTCTGCCCATGCTTGTTCCCCGGTCCTGTCAGCGAAGATTTCTGTTTTCACATTATACGTACTTAAATTTCAATACTTGCTTGAATTTAATATTTCCCAAAATTAAAACCTGAGTTTAAACCAAAGCAGCTCTTTCTTCTTTTTTTAACAGTTATTAATTGTAATGGCCAACATTAGTTCATATGTGCGGTACTGAATGTTCTGTGTGTTTTCATGTATCAGCAGTCAGGGTGTACAAAATTCCCATGTTTCCTCTGTGAGTGGGACAGCTAAGAACTGATGTTGGGTTCAGAAGGAATAGGCAGGTACAACAAAGTTACAGCTTTATGCCAAAAACATCATCAAACCTAGTTTTGTGGTTCCAGATAAAACACTACTACAAATCCATTCATTTTAAGCTTGGTTTAATGAAGCAGTTTGTCAAAGCATTATCAAAAGATGGAGCCTTTCTGATGTTATTGTGCCTGAAGTTTCTAGTGGTGTCTGAGACTAAATTAAAAGAGGACATTTTTGCCAAACCTGATATTAGAAAACTGATTTCTGATGCAGAATCTGCGATGAATGAGCCTGGAAAGAGAATCTTGGGTATCATTCAAAGACGTAATTTCAAAGATTTTGAGTAACAATGAAGGTCCAGGGCGGCACGGTGGTGCAGTGGGTAGTGCTGCTGCCTCGCAGTTGGGAGACCTGGGGACCTGGGTTCGCTTCCCGGGTCCTCCCTGCGTGGAGTTTGCATGTTCTCCCCGTGTCTGCGTGGGTTTCCTCCGGGCGCTCCGATTTCCTCCCACAGTCCAAAGACATGCTGGTTAGGTGGATTGGCGATTCTAAATTGGCCCTAGTGTGTGCTTGGTGTGTGAGTGTGTTTGTATGTGTCCTGCGGTGGGTTGGCACCCTGCCCGGGATTGGTTCCTGCCTTGTGCCCTGTGTTGGCTGGGATTGGCTCCAGCAGAACCCCGTGACCCTGTGTTCGGATTCAGCGGGTTGGAAAATGGATGGATGGATGAAGATCCAAATGATAAAAAAATGTTGAAAAGAAGTATTGTTAAGTTTGAGGAGGTTGCTACATGTGTGTTAAATTTAATTTTTTTAATTTGCATTTCGAATTGTTTCCTGAAAATCTTGCAGCAGTGTTGGAAGGGTAGGGTGAAAGATTCCATCAGGATATCAAGGACATGGGAAGAAGGTATCAGGGACATTGTGATTTCACTTAGATGGGGAACTGCTGCAGGATGATTCATAGGAACACACCAGAAAAAGTGGGTAAAGACAGACTGTCAAACTATTTTTTGGATCAAGAAAACTAAAGTGACAAAACTACAGAAGTTAAATATAATCCAATGTGCACACCACACTAGTTCTAATGGAATGGAACAGTGTGAGTTTTTTTACAGTGACTGGAGTGCCAATCCTGCCACCAACCCCCGAGTTCTCCATGTAAGTTGCAGGGCTGGATACGGGTTAACGCCATACCTAGGACGTATCAATTGCAGATTAAGAGCCTTGCTCAAGGGCTAGACAGAGTGAAATCACTTCTGGCATTTACAGGATTCGATAGATGAATAAAGTGTACAATTTGTTGTTTTTTTTTTCACCCGGGGAAGCCACTGCTTGGAGCAATGTATGTAATGTACACTCACACAAACACGAACAGGTTCACCTGCGCATAAAAATGTCATTAACTTTAAGCTTTGTGCATTGTGATGACATCCCCACTGCGTCTAAACCAGGGCATGTTTGTCTTCATCACTGCTTACCACAGTCAATACTGATATGTGTGTCCTGTTATGACTTTTTGCGAGTGATTGACTGAACACAGTGTTACACATTACACACAGGGGCATGAAGAGGGGGTATACAAAGAATGTGTTGCGTGGGCAACTGTATGCACTGGCACTATCCATCTGTGGTCGATCGAAGTGGCATCTGACCCTCTCCAACCTCCATCCTGGATCTATGAGCAGTGCAACAGAACAGTTGCAATGATAAAAGTGGGTTGAAAGGTCCACACCTGTTGTTCTAGAATTTATGTGTTGTCACAGCCTGGTAAGGTTACATTAAGGCTGCAGAGAGAAAGGTGACCACATTTTCAGTTTTGGCTCCTATCTGGGTTTTTTTGTTTGTTTGTTTGACTATTCAAATTAATGTTGCAAGAAATTCAAATCTGACATGGATGTGTTTCGATATCTATCCAGAATCTGCAAAATTATAATAAAATGAATGCTGAATTCACACTGTTTATAATATACTGAATATCTGTGAATTTGTTAGCTTGCTTCAAGATAGTTTGAGTGGGATCATCATTGCTATATCTGTAGACAGGAACCCGAGGACACAAGAGATGAGTCAAAAATGGTGGGATCTTTCTTCTGATCTAAGAGGGCATAATTCCATGCATCTTTGCATTCTCTTTTGGTGTTTTGTTGCTTGGAAAAAGGGAAGTTTATTATTGGGGAAATTTAGGAGACCATGTTTTCTCACCAAAGCTGTCTGTCATTATGTCTACTGCTTACCATTTGACTTTTTCTGCCAACTTCATCATGGCTGCTATATACAGGTGTCACATTAAAGCAGAAAAATTGGTATTTTTCAGTTATTGCGAGTGTGTTTTTGTTTTCGTTTGTTTTTTAGATTTTTTTTTTTCAATCAAGTAACTCCATAAGGCATAAATAAATATTTTAAATGCATAAAGTCTCTGGAGTAAACTTAAAATCCTAATGTAATCACAAAAATTTAATCAAACACAAGTATGCTTATACACTTACTTATGAGTCCTGTTAACTGACTCAGCTCAAAACATGCAAATTATGAAAAATCTCCATGAGTGCACAGCATCAGAGAGATTCTCTTTCTGTTTTTTCCCCAGTAAGAGACTGGCTATGGAATTTTTTTTAGTGTGCCAGGAGCGAAGTGGGCATCACTCGAGTCATATATGGAGATGAACATCGGAGGATGATATTTTGCAGAGTATAAACGCCAGTTTTTAGGTAAGACTTTTTTGAGAGATGCGTATACCTTGAATTCCATCTGTTTTAGGGAACACAATCAAAAAGAGATGCAGTCATGCTGCCCTTCTGATCGTTTAACTTTCTTTTACCATATTTGTATCTCTTTTACTAAGACACTTTGATCATTATTACTGTTGTTTTGTTCTTGGTATTTTTGAATCATCTTCTATGCTGTAACCTTGATGTTTTTTTTTAGCTCAAACCTACATGTTCACAATGAGCCATCCAAGTTTTAACTCCTATGCATATGGTATTTTGCGTTAAAATGTATGCAGGAAAGGGGTCTCAAGAACACATGTACAGTCAGGTCCATCATTATTTGGACAGTGACACAATTTTCTTAATTTTTCAATGGATTTGAAATAAAGCAATCATAATGTGATTGAAGTATACAATTTCAGATTTAATTCAAGGTGTTTAACAAAAATATTGTATGAAATATTTAGAAAAGACACATTTTTATACATGGTCCTCCTATTTTCAGTGGCTCAAAAGTATTTGGACAAATTAACAGTCACAAATGTAATAATCATTTTCAATATTTGGTTGAAAATCTTTTACAGTCAATGATTGCCTGAAGTCTGTTAGCCATGTCCATCTCCAAGAGCTGGGTTTCTAGCTTAGTAATACTTTGCCAGGCCTTTACTGCAGCTGTCTTCAGTTTGCTGCTTATTTGTTAACTTTCTGCCATCAGTTTTGTCTTCAGCAAGTGAAATGCATGTCCAATTGGGATGAGGTCATTTGATTGACTTGGCCTTTGAAGAATATTTCACTACTTCGCATTGAAAAGCACTTGGTTTGCTTTCACAGTATGTTTTGACTTATTGTCCATCTGTACTGTGTTGTCCTATAATTTTTGCAGCATTTGGCTAAATCTGAGCAGATAGTATAGCCCTATGCACTTAAGAATGCATCCTCCTATTTCTGGCAGCAATCATATCCTCAATGAACACTAGTGAATGACTTCCATTCACAGCCGTGAATATCATGCCATAAAACTGCCTCCACCATGTTTCACAGATGATGTGGTATTCATCTGGGTGTGATGCATTTCTTCTCTTCTCTATACTCTTCACTTTCCAACATTCTGGTATATATTGATTTTAGTTTACTTTGTCCAAACAATATTGTTCCAGAACTGGACCTGCATTTAAAAAATGTTTTCTGACAGTCTAATCTCTCCTTCCTATGCTTGAGGTTTACCAGTGGTTTGTATCTTGTGGTAAACCCTTTGTCTTTACTTTCATGAAGTCTTCTCTTGATTGTAGACTTTGCCAGTGAAAGGTCTGCCTCCCTCAAGAGTGTTTTTGGCTTGGCTAAATGTTGTGAAGGGATCCTTCTTCACCTAGGACAGAATTCTGCAATCGCCCAGAACAGTTGCCTGCTGTGGTTTTCCAGACTTTCTGTTGTTGCTGAGTTCACCAGTGTGTTCCTTCTTTTTAAGAATATACGAAATGGTTGATTTGACCACTCCTCGTGTTTATAATATCTCTCTAAAGGGTTTGTTTTGCTTTCTCAGCCTAATGATAGACTGTTTTTAATTGCATGGACAGCTCTTTGGTCCTCATATTGAGAGTGCACAGTAATAGCTTCCAAATGCAAATTCCACAGTTGGAATCAGCTCCAGACTTTTTTACCTGCCTAACAGTTAATGAAATAATGAGGGAACTGCTCTGACAAGCTGTTCTATAGCCAGGTGAGTCAATTGTCCATACACATCTGAGCCTCTGAGGGGAGCGAGGGGAGTGGGGGCTATGCAGAAAAATGGCTGTCATTCCTAAATGGCTAATACAATATTTTTGGTAAACCCCTTAAATTAAAGCTTAAAGTCTACAATTCAATCACATAATGATTGCTTTACTTCAAATCCACTGTTGTGGCATACATAGCCAAAAATAGAAAACTGTGTCACTGTTCAAATATTTATGGACTTGACTGTAGCAGTTCCCCCTCAAAACAGCAATTATCACCCTCTGATTGCATGAACAATATATAAAAAATGTGTGTGTATGTATATATGTATGTATGTGATATATGTATATATAAATTCAATGTCTGTCTGTCCGCTTTTCACGAGAGAACTACCTAACGGATTTAGATGTTTTTTTTCTGTAATTTGTTTGAACATTCCGGTAGACTTTGCAATTCCTCTCATCACACTAAGTATCATAGTACAGTTGCAGCACTGATTTATTCACGTGAGTCCGAGAGACAGGCTGCTGGCCGAGTGGAGGGGATGGTGGGAACTCAGGAGTAGGGAGCCGGGCAGGGCCATCCTCACTCACACACCTGCCTCCGTTCATGTTGCTCTACCTCTCGCCATGTGTTGGAGCATACCTTCCTCCTCTTAGCTAGCGATACCTGTTTGTTCAGCAGACATTATCATCTAGAGATTGTTAAAGAGTAACGTTTGACATTTTTGAGAGAGGGATCTCAGCTATGTGTGTTTTAGAGGGTAGCTGGTCATTGGTAGAGATATCACGGCCACATGCTGTTCTCCCCATGTGGGGGACGCTCTCCCGTCAGAGCTGAACACAATCAGATACAGTGCCAACGTTTGACATTGAAGGGTACCTACCTTCTGCTTTGCCAGAGACACCTTCTATAAATGCGGCGATCGCACTTTGGGACGCTCTTTGGCATGTTGTCCCATTGGGGGAAGCCCCAAAAGAGTTTAGAAACCTTACAATATATTGCCACAATTATGATAATACAAGCCCACTTTAGGATCTTCTAACTGAGAAGGTTATTATCTTGTGATTGTATGGTTACAGGTCAATCAATTATAACAGAAAAGGGCATAACATTCCAATAAAAAGTTAGGGACAAGTAAAGTGACATACTTTTACTAAACACTGCAATGCACATTCAGTCTTCCTGGGGAGCATAATTAATAGTTAGGGGGGAGGTCCAGGTTAGATTTCACGATGAAATTGGTCATAATCTTAGGCCGATTAGCAAAAAGACAATCATTGTAGCTTTTAATGTAATTTGAAAAGTGAGACAATGGTATCTTTTTAAAATGTGGTAGGTATTTTCCTTTTTAAAAGCTTGTAGGGCCAGGTCCTTAGTGTTCTAAGCAAAAATGGTACATACAGTGCAGCTAAAAATTATTTGTACTCTGTAAAACAATGGTGAAAAATGGAAATGAAATTGAGGATACTGAAGAACAAACTTTAAAAACTGTCTAAAATGTTACAATTACTTGTGTGTTATGTAAAGAAACAATAAACACTTTTATTCAAAACATATTCTGGAAGTGATAAGAATATAAACAACAAGCTGGTCAAGTTTGCAGATGATGCTGAACTAGGAGGAAGAGTAGGTAATGTAGAATCAACAGAATTTTTACGTAGAGACCTGGACAACATACAGGCATAGGCAGATTTGTGACATGTGAAATTTTAAATATGTAATGGTAAAGTGTTACATATAGGAAGTAAAATGTTAGATTTAATATCTATTGTAATTGGGAGTTTAAAATTTGAAAATGTGATAAAGATCTAGGAGTCATAGTGGACTCATCATTTTCTCCATCCAGGCAGTGTACAGAGGCAATCAAGAATGCTAACAGGATGTGTAGAGTACTAGTAAGAGGAGGTTATATTTAAACTATATAACTCACTAGTTAGGCCTTGTCTGTACTACCGTGTATAGTTTTGGTTTCCATATTCCAAAAAAAGTCCGGAGGAAAATAAGTAGACTGATTCTGGGACTGAACTATGAAGAAATACTGAAGGAGATAAAACGTTTCAATGAAAAGAGACCGAGATTAAGAGGAGACATGATTGAAGTGTGTAAAATTATGAAAGGAATTACTACAGTGAAACCCTGCTGTTACTTTAAAATAAATTTTTGCAAGAGTACATGGAAACGTTTTAAGTTTAAATTTTGAACATTTTTCTTTACACAAAGAGCCATACACACATGGAATGAATTATCAACAAGTGTGGTAGAGAGTAGGGCCTTTGGGACCTTCAAATCTCGACTCTATGTTATTTTGGAGAATATAGGATTGACAAGCTTGTTGGGCTAAATAGCCTGTTCTTGCCAACATTGTTCTGTTGTTGTAACTGTTAAGCTGCAACACTAAATGGTGAGCCAAGTGCTGCCCCTTAAAAGAGACGCAAATAAAAATTCCTTACAGCAACATGCAGATGCACATCACTATTGTACATTTATGACTACTAAACACCACTCTCTGCTCTGCTTAAATTTATCTACTGTACTACCACAAAGTTTCTTTCAAATATGAACATCTGATGTTGAAAAAAGTTGAAATTCTTCCAAATGTACAGTTATATGAACTGAATAACTACTGTGTATTCTCATTCAAATAAATGCATTTATTTACCTAATAAGCTAAATAATACACATTTGTATGCAAACAAGTTCATAATAATCATCAGCACCAAACAACCATAACAGCAAACCTGCAATGCTTGGCCAGCTGACCTTAATACAAAAATGTTCTCGAGAGCTCTGTTCATGTTCTTTTGGCTCGATACCCAGGAACTGTGCAGCATGTTTTTTTTGCATTCTCCACCTATCTTATGTCATTCTATCTCTGTCTTGCAGACACATGCTGCAGGCAATTAACCAACAGCTAACTCTTGACCACTTTCTCCTTTGCTTGATGGCCTGAAATGGTTGGCCACTAGGGAATAAAATAGGCCCATTTCTGGTATTTGCAGGTTAGCTGCCAAAAGTCGGTACTAGGCTAGGCCTTAATAGCACATTTCCAATAAAACAGACATTTTACAGGATGTGCAGTAGAACCACATGCAACAGGATGGTTGGTGTTGTGGCAGATGGCTGGGGACCCTACCCAGCCAGGACGCCTGGACGGGCTATGAGAGGGCAGCCACCCTGGTCTGCTTGGGGGCCACTGGAACAGAGCTAGGAAGCTCATCCCTGTGGGAGGACGTGGCCACCGACCAGGGGGCACCTGGACATTTCTGGAACCCTGGATGGCAGCACTTACGCCACACCAGGAAGTGCTGCTGGATGAAATCCCAGGGGCACCCGGAGTGCTTCCGGGTGCTCATCTGACATTTCCGCTACACCAGGAAGTGTTGTTGGACCGAGCCCCTGGAGCCCTTCCGGGTAATTCTGAAGGGGTTTGCCTCCCTCCAGTAGACAAGCCGGAGTTGGGAGGATGGAGACGGAGCTTGTGAGGAGGGGAGTAGAGGTGACAGAGCGAGAGAAAGAACAGAGACAGTTGGTGAAGAAGGCATTGTGGTGCTGTTTAAAAATAAAACGTTTGTGTTTTGGACATTCTGGTGTCTTGTCTGTCTGTATTCGGGGGCTGGCTTTCCACAATGGCATCCCAGATGGGACGCTCCACCTGCTAAAAGGTGGGGATCCCTCGTTAAAAATAATTTTGTGGAGGCAGCCCGCACAGCAGACAAAGGCATACACATGCCGCAGCACCTAGCCCAGCAGCTGGATCTACGACGCTCACCAAGATCCACACATAAAGCCATTACGTACGATGGGGAAGAAGAAGGGCAACGTACCCTGTCACCTGGTCTTGCTTTTTAGACGGGGACTGCCTGGTTCTGCGTCTGTGGCCAAGGCATGCCGACCCATGGAGCGATGGCGAGACAATAGTGGGAGAAGATGAGGAGTCGCTACGGGCCGTAGAAGGGTTGCAGGGCAGAAAGCACCCGAAAGCGTCTTCCCGATCGAGTCCACTCATAGGGTGGAGGGAGCTCTGGAGGACCAGAAGTCCCTCTATGAGACAGGCAAAGGATTGGATGGGATGTGTTGTGTTCCCGCTGGGGATTGGTCGAGGGCTGGACCAAAGAACATCAATCCTGAGACGGATGATGATCCAACTGAGCTTGCGCAGGAGCTCTGCGGCTCACAGCCGGTCGGTAGGACCGAACGAACTGTAAGTCAACCGCTGGCTGATGTTTTGGTTTTGTTGGTGGCTGTACGGGAGCTGGAGGAAGCCCTTCAGCCCATACAGTCGCTCTTTAAGGTCCTGCGAATGATGCGGGAGGTAATCGATGGGTTGGAGAAGAAAGCGGAGGCTCCCCAGATGGCCATAAAAGAGTGGGGGGGGAAGTACAACATGGGATTCTCCAGCCAAAGCGTCGATGCAGTACAGGTGAGTACTACCGGTACCATAAAGGAAAGAGGAAGTCCTAGCGAAGGGAGCCGAGACATGGGTGACCAGACTCGAGTAGCAGGGCGTCCTACAGTAGATTGGGGGACGAATACTGAGCATGCAGTGGGAGCTGAGGCATGGGGGAGGTGCCGGCTTGTATGTGTCGGGACAGAGACTGCCACGCTTCAAGAAGCCGCAGCACTCGTAACCCGATCGAGAGGAGTGCAAACAGCACGGGGCCCTGTTTGTCCCATAAGGGTATCCAGGCTGTTGCAGCACCCCAAACTAAAGGGAGGCCCTGGAGAAAGAAGGGAGGGTCTCCTGACAGAAGGAAACGTGAGCCCGAGAGCGCTCTCCACAGGGATGGAGAGAAGCCTCAAACCTGGCTGGGGAGACACGGGAACGGGTGTTCCCGTCCTGCTTTCAGGTCCGGAGAGCACAGGAAAATCAGAGGGGACGCCGAAGTTACAAGTGTCATGGGGCCGGTCATCTGTGGAGATGATGTCCGTATGGCGTGGACGATGTCTACACACCCTATTCTTGTTTTTTTACAGGACCGGACCATGGTAGAAAGTATGTCGGCACCCCACTGAGGGAGAAACCCAGCCCTCGCGGGATGGGCCGCTTTGCCCTACAGGCTTCAGCTGGTGGTGTGGCAGACCCCCAGCCGGGATACCTGGACGGTCCACGAGAGGAACAATACCTCCCCTGGGCCATGAGAGGGCAGCCACCCTGGTTTGCTTGGGGGCCACTGGAACAGAGCTGGGAAGCTCATCCCTGTGGGAGGATGTGGCCACCGCCAGGGGGCGCCCGGATGTTTCTGGAAACCTGGATGGCAGCACTTCCGCCACACCAGGAAGTGCTGCCGGAAGAAATCCCTGGGGCACCCAGAGTGCTTCCGGGTGCTCATCTGACACTTCCACCACACCAGGAAGTGTCGTTGGACAGAGCACCTGGAGCCCTTCTGGGTAATTATAAAACGGGTTGCCTCCCTCCAGTAGACGAGCCGGAGTTGGGAGGAAGGAGATGGAGCTTGTGAGGAGGGGAGTAGAGACGACAGACAGAGAAAAAGAGAGAGTGTAAGAAGAGAGACAGTTGGTGAAGAAGGCATTGTGGTGCTGTTTAAAAATAAAACGTGTGTATTTTGGACATTCTAGTGTCTGTCTGTCTGTGTCCGGGGGCTGGCTTTCCACAGTGTATAGCAGTCTCTGGTCTTGGAAATGATGCATAGGCCTCACCAGGGCATCCTGAGTTTTGGCAGAGGTATACCAAAGTGTTGATCAGTGACATTTTCGAGTAGGTCAGACAACTTCCTCTGATAGATAGGATGAAGTATTTTGTTAGGTTATCTCATGGAGCAGCAATTTGACAAACTGGTACCTTTGAGTTGCTCCCAATTCACCAATCACTCCTAATTTAAAAAAAAACAAAAAACAATATTTTAGTGTATTTGTATTCTTGTTAGGTAACAGGTTTGAAGTAAGAGTAGCCTTTAGGAGGTACAGTGTTACACTTGTTAGAATATACTGTAGTTATCTTTGAAAGCTGATCCTAATTTGCGAGAACTTGTGTTTTACATCCACACATTGTTTTCTCCAAGCCCTCTGGACAGATTTTGCATGAAATGTTGACATCTAAAAAATCAGAATACATTATCTTTTCTTTTGTAATTGAACACAGGAATATGAAGTGGCTATTATAAGCTAGTTTGTGTTTATGCTTTGTATGCCTGGTATCAGATCTTTGTAAGGAAACTGAGTAGTGCTTTTTTTTTGTCTTGGGTTTTGTATGCGTCATTTCTTTTGGCATCTAAAATGTATTTGATGCTTCATTTGCTGTTGTTTTAATTACTGAGCCAGTAATCCAATACATATTTGAATGGTATGATTCATAAACACATGGTTTGCTTTAAGACAGGCTCCTCCAGCACTGAAAAAGCCACCCTAAATTACTAATTTCTTAAGATTCTCCACAAATGTATTCTTTAATCCATCAAATGCATGGGACTGATTCCGGGACCCTTAATGACCAGCATTCCTTGAATGTTAATGTGCTGTTCAATGAAGTTGGGAAAAATCTGTAGGTTATGCAGTCAGAATCTGAATGTATAAATGCTCCTCTAGAGAATCTGTTTGGGGTTTTTTCATATTTTGCAATCATTTCAAATCTTGCATGTACACTACAAGTATACTGGCAAATTACACATTTTAATGTGAATCTGTGGGCTCATAGAACAAGGTTATAGGTAAAAACACAATGCACAGCTTAAATGGTGGATTAAGTGACAAATACAGTACATATATCCTCTGCTCTTGTCTTCATTGTGTTAAGCCCCTGTCACACTGTATCACTTTCCCAGCGATTTTCAGTTGTAGACTTCATTTACGTAATATTCGTGAACTGGGGAAGTCACTACATGTTCCAATGACTCACAGTCATGTGTAGTACTTTGACATATCCAGTTACTTAGTCAGACCACTGTGACAAAATCAAACAGGTCTGATTTTGTTTTTATTTATAGGCGAAGGTTCATGCGTGTACAAGAGCTGATAATCAACGCGCTGTGAAAACAGAAGAGATACGTGTCTGCCTGATGTCTTATTATGTGTGTCATACTACATGTGAAATTAAAAAAAAAAAAAGAGGATGGGCAAGATTGCAAATGAGCACACCTTACCTGGCAAGCATTCATTAATTGGCTGTCAGAATGTGAGGAGCTTGCAATGCTTTGAAAATTTGAAACTGTACTGAAAATTAAGTCATGTAATTTGTCATCTCTGTGGTTCTTAGTCCTGCAATTTGACATCTTCATGGCAATGATATCAAGGAACTGCAGTCGTCAAGTTTGACATTCTCTCAGGCTAAAAACCATGTAATATGCTGCAGGCTTTATTTGACTTCTCTTACAGATATCCCTGCTCTCTGTTTAAGGTTCTCAGATACATTTTATTTTATAAACCACCTTCTGCTTAGAAAGATTCACAAAAGGCTTCTTGGAGACTTGCTTCTCACTCTGTCGTTTCTGCAAACTGCCCCGTTCAAAAAAACTTTAAAAAGCTAACTTCATTGTCCCTGATTTGGAACCTTCTGATTATCTTTGTTTTTCACACACTCATTTTCATACTGTATATTCGCATCCTGGTTCCTCCCTGCATGAAGAGCGCTTTGAGTAGCAAGAAAAGCACTATACAAATGTAAAGAATTTATTATTATTATTATTAAATTAACATCAGATGCCTTTATCTTTAGTGAAAACAGCTTATTCATATTAGAGGTATAATGCTATATCCTATATTTCACACATAATTATTTGTTTAAATTATCAGTAGTACTAGTATAATAATGTACAAATAATGTAAAAGGCTTTTGCAACAGATAGCAGCAGTTGGATTTGTAAAAATATATTTTTACAGATAGGGTGTAGGATATTTTTTATCACATGAGTATAGTGTAACAGAATGAAAGAATATGGGAAATATTATGATTGGAAAGGGGTTCATTTGTTACTCTTTAACAAAAAGTAAGTGAAATAACTGGCAAATGTTAATACAAAAAGGATCTGCAGGTCTGCTAGAATTGTAGAAACTCTGAAATATCTTTCTCTGTAAATATATACAGTACCAGTCAAAAGGTTTAGGACACCTCAGTTTTTATGGTAATGCACACAGTTAACATTTTTTTTATCAGTATGCTGCTGCTGGAGTATGTGAATGTCCCCTTGGGACTAACTATCTATCTATCTATCTATCTATCTATCTATCTATCTATCTATCTATCTATCTATCTATCTATCTATCTATCTATCTATCTATCTATCTATCTATCTATCTATCTATCTCAGCCCCTCTTTAATCAGGCACTCATCTGGACTATACACTTCCCAGACAGGAGAGGGAAGGACAACTGGTTCTTCTTCACATTCGGCTACATACTAATGCATTGTGAAATCACACACGACCGTGTGCTACTCCTAATACCACAAGGAGATTAGTAAATGCTGGGTCATGTGGAATGATAAATAGACATACTACTCATAATTCCTTGTTCCATACAGTCATTGGTCAGCTTAAGGTGTTCAGTTCTTGGATTTTTGGAAACACCAGTGAAATCTGCCGAACAGAACAGTGTCAATAATGTCTAAATGTCTCTTAAAAGACAAACATAAACCTGCCTGAACTAACGTCACTCATTACTTCTCCCACCACTCTACTCATACTCATACATAGCAGTCACACTTGCTCCTTCTCTCTTTCTTCTCTGTCTTCCAGTGCATTGTTAGCTAGTGACCTCTTTTCACCAATCCAATCCACTGACATAGGCAGCATTCTGTTTTTCAATAACCCATGTCACCATAGAGGTGCCTAAATTCTGGAAATGATGAAGGCAGTCCTTCAGAAAAAAAATTATACCAGTGGGTCACTGTAGCAACAGCCTGAATTCTATTAGTCCACTTGGCATTACACTGTGATTGCAACACGCTTTTCACATTGTCTTTCAAAACAGATAACACATTGTAATTAATTACAAAGAACAGCCAGAGAAAGAGCCAGGTATCTAGTCAAGTATGATGTTTTCATAACTTATTCATAGAATGAGTTTCATAGTTCAGTCTCATGTGAGGGATAAACTTTGTAACATCCCGGACAAACCATGCATATTTTCTCCAGGGTTGTTGTTCATTAGTTCTTTCCCATGAGGCCTAACTTATAGCCCCTCCAGGTCATCTGGAACATTCACAGAGATAAACGACCTATGGCAGTGGCATTTGTTTTATTTTTTACTTGATGACATGTGTTGTCAGTGCCAGTACATGCCTCCTCTTCTCACATAAAACCTTGCTGAGTCATGGCCATACCCGACTGGTAACCCCTTCCTATTTATACCCTCTTTCCTTTTAGCTTCAACACATGGGTCTAAATAACCAATGCTATATGAGAGGAAGATGATTTAAATGTCAAAGAATGGGGTATACAGGAGCCTTTGTAGCATATCAATGATACTGTCCTGGTCAGTTACAATAGCAGGGCATTTCCGGGGTATTTTTACTTAGGGGAAGACTAATATACTACTTTATCTTATTTACCCTTTTCTTTCTCTCATCCACCTATGCCTCCTGTTCTAAACAACAAAACATTTCACTAAAGTGTTTTTGGTTCCCTTTACCCTATTTGAAAATGCAGCAAAAGCAATGTAAGACGCTAGAGGTCGCTGTTGCCTCTTTCAACCCAACAGACAGACGCTGACACAGGGTAAAAGCACCAAGAAGTATTCTTTTTATTCTTTTACTTCCTGAAGTAGTGCCCAGGAGCACCTCTGCCACCATACACAGGCAAAACACAAATAATCAACACAAATCTCTCCTCCACTCCTCTCAACAAGCTCTGTCCTACTCCCTCCCAACTACAGCTTGCTTGCTGGGTCTCCACCAGTCCTTTTTATAGTCCTTGACCCGGAAGTGCTTCTGTTCCTCAGTCCATGTGACTTGTCAGCACGTCCGTGTCAGATGGAGAATTGTATTTTTCTTCAGCCCGGAAGTACTTCTGTGTTTCCGTCTCCGTGACTTTGGAGTACTTCCGGGCTATATGGAAAATAAAGATTCTTGCGTCTCCCTGCAGCATCTCCTGGTGGCACCCACAGTACCCAGCAGGGCTGTGAAGCCGTACTCCAAATCCCATGGTGCCCTGCGGGAATCTGGAGTACCACTATGCTGCAGGGATATTTACATCTGTAGTCCGAGGGAAGTAGTGTCCCTCAGTAGCTGCTTTCCCCCATCTTTCTCCTCTATGGGTGTCCCGGCCAGGTTGAGCAGCCGGCCATCCACCACAGTAAGCTCAAACAAATAATTTCATTGGTTATTATCCTCTTTTGCATAATTTCACAACTCACTATGGAGATGCGATCAGAGATGTGAAAAACCAGTTCTCTTCTGTTGCTTACCCAATGCCCAAATCCCCCACCACTATCATACCAAAAACTATCATCCTTTAATCACAATTCATGTAACACTTTCCCTTCCAACATCCAGTGAACCTCTGCCTGTGCAATGGAGACAGTGACACTGTGAAGAACCTGTCTGTGTATCAAAGTCTAATGCTGTTTGTTCTCCTCAGAAACTCTCCAGAGGTGTGCCTCAGAAATTGATGCTGGGCTCTCCTCTCTCTTTTTTTTCTACACTTGTTTCCTGAGAACCCTTATTTGTTTTAATGGCTTACTGCTTCTAGAATGATGTACACAGACCTTTTTTTCTTATATTTCAGGTGACAGGTGTCAACCTGGATGTTCAACTATCTCTCTGCCATCTCATTGTGTATAAATTAACATTTTAGTAAAACCTTGCCATGTCTGGTATTTTGTGTTTGCATTTTTTCTATCTGCAGACCTTTCTCTAAGTGCTGGGCTTATTGATGCCACTTGATGCAATCTTGGTGTGACACTGGATGATTCCCTGTCACTTCTTCAATACATTTCATCAGCGACCCAGTCCTGTCATTTCTTTAGAACCATCACAGAACTTGACATTTCTTTACCACTCACACCACTCATCTCTTCCTTCAGGCTCATATTCTCCCTCAGATGAACTACTGCATTTGCGTTCCCTGGGCTCCAAGCAATTGCTATCAATCCTCTCCTAAACCTCCAAAATGCAGCTTCTTGTCAGGTGTCTTCTCTTCCTTATTTAACACTGTCTACTCCTGTTCCTCATTCTCTCCACTATTTTCCAATCACATCAAGGATCCAATTGAAATAAGATGTTTTTCACAGGGAAATCCAATGCAAAAACATAGGGAATATGCAAAATACACACAGTGACTGAGCTCTGAATTGAAAGCTGGGATAACAGAGCTCTGAAGTAGCAGTAGTAAAAACTGCACTACCAAACCCCCAACGCTATAACAACAACAGGAAAGAAGTAAATAAAATACATTATCCATATGCATATCTACACTTAAATTGCAACTAGACCAAATGATGGAATAGTTTAATATTCTTGCTGTTGTATTTACGCCGCATGACTGATAAAATAAATGAGCTAGACTATACAGCCTACCTTCAGAAAAGGGTTTACATACAAATGCGGCTGCCTAACCTTTACACATTTCTATTACTAATAGAAATGTAAAGCAAATTTTATAATACTCCTTAAAAACATATTTTATTCTCCCAACACATTTTATGCTCTAGTAGTAATTTATGTAAATAATAATTATTGTAATTGAAATGCCTACTTTCTTCATCACTTCTTCTGTTGTCATTTGTGCTCTTGTGCTAGCTACTACTAGCTCTTCATCCTCATTTATTTATTTCACATAAAATTATTAACCCAACCATCCATAATCCAAATACCTTAATCCAAGTGGGAGTCATGTGGGCTGGTATCTATCCTCTCAGCATTGAACACAAGACAGGAAACAACTCTGGACAGAGTTTCTATCCATCTGAGGTACACTAATGTATACACCAACCCATTCACATTAGACCATTATAGAGATGCCAATTAACCAAACCTGCATTTCTTTGGGATGTTGGAGAAAATCAAAAAAATAGTATCTTGGATTCACTAATCTCGAAGATTTGTTCTAGAGGTTTTCAATTTGCCTTTTAATGGTGATTTTTTTCCTTTAACATACAATATATATTGTACGTATATATGAATTAAATTACAAACAGTGGAAGTAGTATGCACGGCTTCATGTAAACCAGTTATGGACTGAATTGGAACTTTTTTCCCTTAATTCGCAATCCTGCTGAAGGATGTTTGTGGAATTTAAACACTGCAGTTCATCAATAACTTTGGAAGGCTGAATAAATAGATTCCAGATGGAAAAAGTTATGTTTGCAGCCTTGTAAACATCCTTTACATTTTTTGTTTATTTTGATTTTCAGAACATGTTTAGAAAGTTCTAAATATTCTTTTTTATTTAATAAACAGAACAGCCAGCTTCGTATTTTAATTAAATCTAACCTGGGGCCTGTTTCATCAAAGGGTGAAACCCTTCACACTCAGTACTTCAAACAGTGGTTAATTGAATCCATAAAGTATGTATTAAAAATTAAACAAAAACCCTATAGTTTAAGAAAGATCTCAAATGAGTTAATATGAGAGCACAGCTCAGTTTGCTCTCTCCAGTGATGCTTGAGTTGGCTTTTAATTTCCACATAGTGTTACAATGATACACCCCAAGACAAGACAAGAGTTTATCAATATTTCAGATGTGGAACTATTGCCAATTTGATGGCTTATGCTAGATATTTATATAGAATCTGTCTTAATAGCATGGAGCACCAAATTTGATGCACACATTCACAGTAATTCATTGTAGGCCAAGTTTGAATCTTAACTGAAAAGGAAATCATACCATTCTGGGATGAAGATAACTCTGCAAATACAGAAAGTGCATACAATCACTGAGTAAAAAGGCATTTAATTTATTTCTATAAATATTAAATTAAATGATTGTAAGCATTAAACATTATATCCATATTGGAAAAAATTAATACAAAAGTTACTTTTGCTTGGTGATGGAAAAAAATGCTTAGTTTCACAGGGAATATAGAAACAGCAGAAATAAGAAGGGTCCAAACTCTGTAAAGATTCAGTGTTGCCTGATACAACTGTTACTTTAAAACAATCATTTTTCAAACATTATTTGAATTTATTTGTTCTAACTTTGAGTGCAGAAATGGGGTAAAGAATTAGACTCCGAGTCTCATCTAAATTCAAATCAGTGATGAATGAAAATGAGGGAAGATTACTGTGGTTGTATTTGAGTAACAGAATGAACTACACAAAGCGGCAAAACTGTAAGTTAAGGATGGTGAGAAACATTCATCTCAATTGTTTGTTCATGGTTGAAATTAGACGCACCTAAGAAGGCTAGGGCTATCTTTACAGAAACCTGAAAGGATCCTAAAAATCAAACCATCATTCCAAAATTTGTCTCACTAAACAGAGAGATAACTGATTGATGGATTCAAAGATTTTAAAAGTTTCTGGAATAGTTCAGTTTCCTTCTTCTTCTTCTTCTTTCGGCTGCTCCCGTTAGAGGTTGCCAGAGCAGATTGTCTTCTTCCATATCTTTCTGTCCTCTGCATCTTGTTCTGTTACACCCATCACTTGCATGTCCTCCCTCACCACATCCACAAACCTTCTCTTAGGCCTTCCTCTTTTTCTCTTGCCTGGCAGCTCTACCCTTAGCATCCTTCTCCCAATATACTCAGCATCTCTCCTCTGCACATGTCTAAATGAACGCAATCTTGCCTCTCTGGCTTTGTCTCCCAACCGTCCAACTTGCGCTGATCCTCTAATGTACTCATTTCTAATCCTATCCATCCTCGTCACACCCAATGCAAATCTTAACATCTTTAACTCTGTCACCTCCAGCTCTGTCTCCTGCTTTCTGGTCAGTGCCACCGTCTCCAACCCATATAACATAGCTGGTCTTACTACCATCCTGTAGACCTTCCCTTTCACTCTTGCTGATATCCGTCTGTTACAAATCACTCCTGACACTCTTCTCCACCCATTCCACCCTGCCTGCACTCTCTTTTTCACCTCTCTTCCACAATCCCCGTTACTCTGTACTGTTGATCCCAAGTATTTAAACTCATCCATCTTCGCCAACTCTACTCCTTGCATCCTCACCATTCCACTGACCTCCCTCTCATTTACACATATGTATTCTGTCTTGTTCCTACTCACCTCCATTCCTCTCCTCTCTAGAGCATATCTCCACCTCTCCAGGGTCTCCTCAACCTGCTCCCTACCATCGCTACAGATCACAATGTCATCAGCAAACATCATAGTCCACGGGGACTCCTGTCTAATCTTGTCTGTCAACCTATCCATCACCATTGCAAATAAGAAAGGGCTCAGAGCCAATCCCTGATGTAATCCCACCTCCACCTTGATTGCATCCGTCACTCCTACCGCAGACCTTACCACGGTCACACTTCCCTCGTACATATCCTGTACAACTCTTACATACTTCTCTGCCACTCCCAACTTCCTCATACAATACCACAACTCCTCTCGAGGCACCCTGTCATATGCTTCTCCAGGTCCACAAAGACGCAATGCAGCTCCTTCTGGCCTTCTCTATACTTCTCCATTAACACCCTCAGAACAAACATTGCATCTGTGTTGCCCTTTCTTGGCGTGAAACCATACTGCTGCTCACTAATCATCACCTCACTACTTAACCTAGCTTCCACAACTCTTTTCTATAACTCTATGCTGTGGCTCATCAATTTTATCCCCCTGTAGTTACTACAGTCCTACATATCCCCCCTTATTCTTAAATAATGGCACAAGTACACTTCTTCTCCACTCCTCGGGCATCCTCTCGCTTTCCAAGATTCCATTAAACAATCTGGTTAAAAACTCCACTGCCATCTCTCCTAAAAACCTCCATGCTTCCACAGGTATGTCATCTGGACCACCTGCTTTTCCACTCTTCATCCTCTTCATAGCTGTCCTTACTGCCTCCTTGCTAATCCGTTGCACTTCCTGATTCACTATCTCCACATCATCCAACCTCTTCTCTCTCGTTCTCGTCATTCATCAGCCTCTCAAAGTACTCTTTCCATCTGCTCAACACACTCTCCTCGCTTGTGAGTATGTTTCCATCTTTATCCTTTATCACCCTAACCTGCTGCACATCTTTCCCAGCTCGGTCCCTGTGTTTAGCCAATTGGTACAGGTCTTTTTCTCCCTCCTTAGTGTCCAACCTCTCATACAACTCATCATACACCTTTTCTTTAGCCTTTGCCACCTCTCTCTTCACCTTGTGCCTTATCTCCTTGTACTCCTGTCTACTTTCTGCATCTCTCTGACTATCCCACTTCTTCTTTGCCATCCTCTTCCTCTGTATACTCTCCTGTACTTCCCCATTCCACCACCAGGTTTCCGTTTCCTCCTTCCTCTGTCCAGAAGTCATGCCAAACACCCTTCTTGCTGTCACCCTTACTGCATCTGCTGTAGTTTCCCAGCTATCTGGTAACTCTTCGCTACCACCCAGTGCCTGTCTCACCTTCTCCCTAAACTCAACCGTGCAGTCTTCTTTTTTCAACTTCACCATTTGATCCTTGGCTGTGTCCTCACTCTCTTCCTCTTCTTGATCTCCAACGTCATCCTACAGACCATCATCCTATGCTGTTAACTACACTTTCTCCTGCCACCACTTTGCAGTCTTTAATCTCCTTCAGATTGATTCCTCAGCATAGGATGTTATCTACCTGTGTGCATCTTCCTCCACTCTTGTATGTAACCCTATGTTTCTCCCTCTTCTTAAAATATGTATTCACCACAGCCATGTCCATCCTTTTAGCAAAATCCACTATCCTCTGACCTTCTTCATTCCTCTCCTTGACACCATACCTACCCTTCACCTCCTCGTCTCCTCTGTTCCCTTCACCAACATGTCCATTGAAATCCGCTCCAATCACCACTTTCTGTCCCTTGGGTACACTGTTCATCACTCCATCCAACTCACTCCAGAAATCTTATTTCTCCTCCATCGCACACCCAACTTGCGGGGCATATGCACTAACAACATTCATCATCACACCTCCAATTTCCAGCTTCATAATCATTACTTTGTCTGACACTCTTTTCACCTCCAAAACACTCTTGACATACTGTTCCTTCAGGATAACCCCTACTCCATTTCTCCTCCTATCCACACCATAATAGAACAATTTGAATCGACCTCCGATGCACCTGGCCTTACTTCCCTTCCATTTAGTCTCTTGCACGCACAATATACCTACCTTGGTCGTCTCGACAGTGGAACTTCGGGTCACGATCGTCTCGGACCATGTATAAATCGGGTTACAACCAAAAGGTTCGCCTAACTTTTGCATCTGTTCAAGACCACACAACTCGGGTGATGAACAAGCCAGTTTCCTTTCCAGTTTGTACGCGCCAATGATTTCCGCACGTGTTCAGTCTCTCCCTGTGCATTCCCTGTGCAGCGAGTGAGAGAGCGAGAGAGAGCACGAGCGAGCATATACTGTATATATTTACATACAGCTTGTACAGTCCGGAACGGATTATTTGTATTTACATAAAATCCTATGGGGGAAATTACTTCGGGTCACGACCAAATCAGGTTGCGACCAGAGTTTTGGAACGAATTACAGTCGTGACCCAAGGTTCCACTGTATCAACCTTCCTTCTCTCCATATCTGCTAACTCTCCCCTTACCAGTCATACTGCCAACATTCAAAGTTCCTACCCTCAGTTCCACTCTCTTTACCTTCCTCCTCTCCTCCTGCCTCCGGACATGTCTCCCCCATCTTCTTCTCCTTCGGCCAACAATAGCCCAATTTCTGCCAGCACCCTGTTGGCTAACAGTACTGGTGGTGGTCATTGTTAACCCGGGGCTCGACCGATCCAGTATGGAAATTTGTATTGTTGTCCGCATATTGATTTGGCAAAATTTTACACTGGATGCCCTTCCTGATGTAACCCTCCCCATTTATCCGGCCTTAGCCGGCACGAAGAAGCACACTGGTTTGTGCATCCCCTGTGAATAATTCAGTTTCCAAATTATGTTAAACTTTGGAAAAAAACAATAGTTTAGTCTCAAACATACTATGTATATTTGTAATTGTCTGAGTATTGTTTTCCAGGTATTGCAGTTTTTCTCCTGTAATATAGATACTAATTATTCTCATACAAATGTGATTATATATGACCGAGTCTGAGGATAGGCTCTGACACATGCAAACAAACTGGATTATGTTGATTCAATAATGGATAGATAAGTGGATGGATATATTTGAAAATGTATACACAGGTCTAGAGTTGTAAAGGAAAATGTACTGTACAAAAAATAGTCCAGTGAAAGGATACTTAAAGGATATGTTGAGAAGTGGAAAGCATAAATGCAAGGAGCCTACGTCATTGTAATAAAGCAGCTTCAAGTTGAGAAAGATATGAGAGTTGGAAACGATATGTCAGGTTCACACCAACAAGGCATGTACAGAGGCAGAAGCTTGTGTAGTGTGACCACTTATACCCTTGCTTTCCTTTAGGAAAGGCCAAGGCACATGACTGCAATGCAGCACTGCAAACATTGGTTGGAGTGCAGATCCAGATAAGCAGGCAAAATAGAAGTCATGGAAAGCAGGTAAAATGCAAGACAATTTGATAACTTGAAGTCTACAATCAAAAGGCAATGTCAAAATATGAGTAGAGGCAGATATAAAAACCAGGCAAAGTTATCAAAAGCAATAAAAATAAAGTGTGAAATCACAACACTCTTGTTTTAGTTTCCCTGTCCTTCATCATGCATCAGATACAGATAGGAGAAGCAAATAATGTCAAAGTTTAGACCAGGAATGGAGTCCCAGGTAACTGCTGACAGAGGAGCCAAGACATCCCGTATTAGTCATTACAGACTAAGAAAGGGAAAGCTGGAAGGAACTGGTAAAATCTAATTTATTTTTGTCTCCAGTTGTCAGCCTCTTTAATAAAGATCTGTCTGTTATCAAACCAAAATAACCCATCTCAGTATTATAGGGAGCTGGAATATGTTCTGATACCATTGTACATAAAGCAAGAACCAGTCTTGGCCAGGGCACCAGTCAAACACACACACTCATCCAAGAAATGCTAATGTGGACATGCTGTTCTTGCTCTTTAAAGCACTATTTTGCCTTCTGAATTCACACACATCCCCACCCTTAGGCTACGTCCATGCTACTATATTTTAATTTAAAAACTAGTGTATTCACATCTTTACGAAATTATCTCTTTCCACACTAAAATGAGCAAAAATACATAACAGATAAATTTTCACCTACACAGAGCATGTGTGCATCAGTGCAAGAATCCTTAAAGGGCTTAAACGCTGCCAGAAAACAGTAGCAACTGGTAAATTATTTGCCTTTTGCGCATGTTTGCATCATTCAAACTATACAAGGTGCAACTTAGATGCATACAGTTAAGCAACACAAGTGCCATGGAAACCAACTGTTCTATGTCCACTATATGGGAATATGATTTTCTTCCACAAAGAGTGACCAATCAGGGTATGACACATATTAAAATGAGTAGGATCCAATCAGGGAAGGGTTATATATTGAGCAAGAATCAATCAGGGGCAATCACAGACTGCTTTTGTAAAGTCTACATTTTCACTCGTTCATACTGTAATTCCAAGCCGGTGTTTTCAGAAGTGCATGGATTTGGAGAGCATTTTCAAATGTCTCAATTTTCAGGGATTAACAACTATGGGATAGTGTTGAAGAAAGACAAATATTGAGACTAATTTATGCGTCTTTTTATTGTGGGGTTAATCAGGAGCAAAGGAAAGAAGCCAAATTTTAGTTCTAAGCAGGTCTGAAAATGCAGAGAACTGACATTGAAACAATCAATAGTATTAATTACATGATCAAGGACTATCATTACCGTTCCTACAGAGAAGCATAGTTATAAAAAGGTAAACAGAACTGTAGACCACAAAGTTATTATATCTCATAAACATTTTCATAACAAAAAAAAATCTCAGACCCTGCCATTTTTGAAATGCACATTTCAGGAGGATGTGAGGTACTTTCAAAATGTATCACTGAGGAACTTTCAAAATTTACTTGAAAAACAGTGGAACAGTTGAACTGATGTAGATGAGGCTAATGGTGCAAAAAATACAGCAAAAAAAAAAACTACAATATGAAACAAGTGCCTGCATCAGCTGGACAAGACCCACTAATCAACATTTTTATAAGGCACTCTCCTACTGAGGAGTTGGGAAAGTAAATTTCTAGTCTAATTACTTATTGTATACCATCTTTTGCTGGCTCATGTATACTCTTAGATGGCACATGAACTTTAATTAAAATTAACCTAATCGTTAAAATTCATTTGAAGAAGTGAGTAATATTTGGCATCAACACATAATGGCACATACTGTACAACTCATAAGGTATCACAAAACTGAATACTGCATAGAAAAATTTTGCCTTGATTATTGAAAAATAGCAAGTAAATAATAAAAACAAGTAAGTTAAACATGAACCACACAGATTTTTTTGCTTTAACTTTAATTTCCAAATGAATAAAAGCAGGAAAAAACATCAGATGATCTGTCATGCAGAACCTACTTGCATTCCCCATCTGTATGTGTGAATAGAAGGGTATGGTGAGGGGTGATTATTTTCAAACACTGCATGTAAATTTGTCTTCAAATCAAATTAACCAATGTACATGGCCATCTCATGTAACTCAGCATGTGTTTCCTTTTCACAAAGAAAGTCCATTCACACCTTTTGTGGACATGGTACCTACACAAATATACAGTAAATCATTTGTAATTGGTTAAAACAAAGTTGGCAGATGTACTTCCAAAACTTTTGGTTTGTGATGGTCAGCAAAGCTGTATATAGTCGTTAATTCCTTTGTCCAGTTCTATGTACTGGCAGAATATACAGTACATAATGACATTGTTCAATCTATCTCTGATACATTGAGCCCTTGAGTATTTCACAAATAAAGCAATTTATGTACTAAATAGTCATATTGATGAGTAATGGTTCACATCCAATGAATGCTTAGTTTATCACAGCATTTTATGGTTATTGCCTTTGGCAGAATAGTACAATCAGGCAAATCCTCAAAGCACGAGTACATGAACTATGAAAATTTGTCACTTGCTAACCTGGTGTTTGGTTTAGTCCAAAATAGCAAAAGTCTACACCATGAGAAGTATATACACTAGAATTTGTGTATGTAAGTCTGTACTAGTTAGACATATTCAAAAATATGGACGCACAAAGCTATGCAACTGCTGCCTCAAAAAAAAAAAACAGAGACCTGACCACTGGCTGTGTGGTTTTTGAATCTTCTACTTTTCCTGTGTCTTTTTTTTCAGGTTGGTATTTTATATTAAAAAGAAGTACATGTTAAGCTGCTATACCAAGTGTGAGTTTTGTATGTGTAAGCATACTGTATTGTAGATGGCACCTACTAGGGTTGGTTCCCTGCCCTGCACTAACCCAGTTGGGATAGTCTCCAGCTCCCCAGGACCTTATATTTGACTAAACAAGTGATGAAAATAGACGGATTAATATAGTTGCATCTAAATGTCCTGTGAAAAAGATACACTGCTACAAACTGAGTTCATCATATCACATCATTCCTGTGATTATGCTAAAGAGATGATTTATGTTTGTTTATCAGACTAACTGATCACATTTCAATCTTAAAGAAAATCTCCACCCAAAAATTATATATTTTTATATCCTACTAATCCCATATAGTTTTTAGTGTTTTCTAAGAAAAACTTTTCAATCTCATGTTTGGCTACAGAATGGAGAGAAAAAAAATTATGATATAATACCTGCTCATTGTGGCTGATTCAGTCCCATGAGGCTTTACATTTCCTGTTTATGATATGTACTGATTACACTATTCTGGAAGAATTTATTAAGCAATATTTTAACAAAAAAGCATGTGTTTTTTGTATGTTTTGAGCATATGACTAGATAACTGACATGTGAATTATGCAACACAAGTACTGTGTGATATATATTTATTTGTCTTTTTCCCTTGAATGTTTTTCACATCGTTTGCCTTTGTACAGGATTGGTCACTATCGGCTTCTATTATATCATAAATCTATTTTCACTATTCCAAATAAACACATGAGATTAAATATGTTTCTTGGTGCTCACTACAAACTGCATGGGGTAAGTAACATATTCTTTTACCTGTTTAGGGAAAGCTGTTAGTAAAGGCACTATCCAGTGTGTCTGCTAATTCAGCATAGGTTGGGTCATAGTAGACTTTGCCCAGGATCTACATAAGGACCTAAAGCACAATGACGGCAGCTTGAGTTCTCTCATTGTCTCTTTGTAGCTTTTAAAGTGGAATGTCTCCTTCATTATATGTAGAAACGTGAATCTTAAATCAATATTGCATACATGCACACAAGAGGCGTGTTTTTTTTTTTTTTTATTATTTCCCAACTCCCATTAATGACATAGGTGCAACTGTACATGGAAACAGTTACCCAACAATGAGGTTATAAGAAGCATTTCAGTATCTTCAAATCAAAATCTGTGAATAGGGAATGAAGATCTTGGGAATCTGGTTAAATCTTGTCAAAATGCATTTTATGTTCCCCTTTATTTAGAAGTGACTATCCTAAAACTCTTTTCACTCACTTCCGTTTATTAGTCTTTATACATTCTTTTTCCCCAATACTGTACCTCCCAACCTAAAGCTTATAAAAAGTAACAGGCAGGACTTGACTTCCCTCTGGGAATCAATGATTTTGCTTATGGATAATCTGAAAGGATATATATATATATTTTTTTTTTTTTACATTTTTTAGTAATAACAAATTACAAAATATGTCAGGGCGGCATGGTGGCGCAGTGGGTAGCGCTGCTGCCTCGCAGTTGGGAGACCTGGGGACCCGGGTTCGCTTCCCGGGTCCTCCCTGCGTGGAGTTTGCATGTTCTCCCCGTGTCTGCGTGGGTTTCCTCCAGGCGCTCCGGTTTCCTCCCACAGTCCAAAGACATGCAGGTTAGGTGGATTGGCGATTCTAAATTGGCCCTAGTGTGTGCTTGGTGTGTGGCTGTGTTTGTGTGTGTCCTGCGGTGGGTTGGCACCCTGCCCAGGATTGGTTCCCTGCCTTGTGCCCTGTGTTGGCTGGGATTGGCTCCAGCAGACCCCCGTGACCCTGTGTTCGGATTCAGCGGGTTGGATAATGGATGGATGGATGGAAAATATGTCATTCTTAACCCTGCCTAATCTAGTCCTACGAGAGGATCCAGAGGATTCTGAGCGAAAATTAAGCATAAAGATGTTTGCTGGATTCACCATCACACACAGTAACACGGAGACAAATTGGAATCAATAGTCAATGTAACATTCACATTTGGGCACATTGTGAGGGAAAACTCAGAAAGTGACACAGGATGGCGTGGGATATTTGAAATCAGGATTGAGACAACAGTAATTAAATACTGTACAACCCTAATGGCTAATTCATTGTATAAAATAGATTATCTTCATATTTACAGTTAAAACTTTTTTCCTATTATGTTGGAGGTACTCAGTGAGATACTCAATGAACACATTCTCTTATTCGCTGTTCCCTTTAGACTATGTGGGTGTAAGGTTTTGTATGTGAAAAATCTTGCAATGGATTACATTTGTAATGCTATGCAGAAAAATAACTTCAGTTTATTTTTCTAGCTCCTACACAGACTTTGAGGATCTTGAAAACATTCTTCAATAGGCCTTTTAGTTTAATGTTCACAGTACAATAGATTATCAGACTACTATACTACAGAGGAGAAGTAACACATGCAGTTTGTACCACAAGAAGTGGGATGGACACATTTTGCATTAGTTATAAATCCTTGCTATTTGTAATATGTACAAAGGTATATACAATTCTTAAAATATATTGCATACGTCATGTGATTTCAAGTACCACATATTTTTAGTAAATTAGAAAAGCATTTGTATATATTTGGAAAAAAAAGCCTGTCAAGTTTGGAATAATTGACTTTGTATGCACTGCAGTTAGTTGAACATGTGTTCATAAGGCACACTGTTTTGGCATGGAGATCACTAGATGGTATGCACTACTTGAAGGATCTAGTATAATGGCTCCATTGAACTTATGAAAACTCTGTAGCTAACTTCCATATATTCCCTCATCAGACATCACAAATCACTTGTCTAAGAATTCTACCCCCTGCAGATCATCTCTGCAGTGGTTTGCCCCATATACAAAGAAAGTGGTTATGCTATATGTGTTCCGTATTTCCAAACATTTTAAGCTTTTGTTATTATTGCTTTTGTTATTATTGTCATGAAAATAAATTAAAATTTAAATATATTTTTCGAAGAGAATCTGGTACACTAAATGACCTTTTACCATTCACCATATATTAATATTTTACATTTATTATTATTACTCCACTGTTCAGTGCTTAAGATTCACAGCTTCAATTTCCTAGGTTTGAACACCCAGGATAGCCTATGTGCAGTCTGAATGTTCTTCCCCTATCTGCATGGATTTTCATCTGGCTGTTCGTGTTTTCCTCTCACATGTCAATCACTTAGTAGTAGTGTAGTGTATATGAAGTACAGTTAAATTGTTACTTTCATAAATGACCAACATGCAACACATTGCCAAGAATGTATTAAATTACATAACTTCATTTTATTTAATAGAAATCACAAACCAGCTTATCTATATGTGTTGGGTTAAATGGTACTGTGAATAGTCACCATTTTTGTGAATGTGGTTGTGTACATGAATATCCTCAGTGATTAACTCCCATCTTATACTCAGTGCTGAAGGATGTCCGGTTCATGCCAACCAGATTCTCCCATTGAGGTGGACATGCATGCAGTTCAGCACCCCCAGAGTTAGTATTTCTGGAGGAACAGCCAAGTAGCTGAACTATAGTGCAGTGTGCTGCCCATTAACAGCAGCTGGCCTTGTGAACCAAGGTTACAGTGTAACCAACACAGAAACAGACAGGACTAAAAGGTTGGGCACAAATATGTATGTGAATATATTAGGTGCATAGCGATTCATGAGCTTTCTTGGGGTGAATAGTCTGTTGCTTGCTGGTGTAAAATGACAAGATACACAAATTTAATCCAAAAGGGCAAATATATAAACAGAATCCAAAATCAAGCAGTAGTCATACAAGGACTATTAAAAACAAGGACAAATGCACTAGGCAAAAATGCGAAAGGCACAAGGATCAAAACACCAAGTACAAGAAGAGTGTAAACTGTGGCTTTTCAAAGATGCTGGACAAATACCACCATCAGAGCACCCCTTTTTATTCCTCCTGCCCCTCCCATCATGTGACCATAACATACACAAACAGAAGTAGAGGGAGCGAATAGCAGGCAAAACTAAGACCTGAAGATGGAGCCCTAGCCAGTACCTTGGCATAGGTAATAACTTCCTGAAACCTTGATCTGGGTTAAGCGGGTTTGATACTGAGGTAATGAATGTGGTCATTTTATGAAAGCTAAATGACAGACTTATTTCAAATCATAATTAATACTTAAACAAGGACTTTTAGTTCTACTAATTCTTATGGAGTCTACATGCACTTACTTTATTTGCATGATTCTTCCATAAATCTAGTACCAGCGTTCCCTGCACCGTTCTGTCAGGATAGCAGGTTCTTTTGTGTGGGTATGTGTGTGACTGAAGCCTGATCTACGTTGGGAACACTCTTCTGACTGAGTCTGATACTGCTACTGGGTTTTGCTCCAATGTAGAGGATCGATATACTATATTATGAGATTTCACACACAATTACAACCTACTTTTATTGTTTTTGTTGTAAATAAGTTTGTGGAGCTCTTCCTTGGTCGTCTCGACTTTATTTAATTTTATGACACTTTCGTTACCTATAGGTACTACAATTGTAATTCAATTTACTGCTCAAACAAGTGACATTTTTAACTGCTGTTTTCCTGAGAATTAGCTCTTTTTTTCCCAAAGTATCCTTTTCCTGCTGTGCAGAATATACATGACATTTAGTATGAACATGAACTGACAGTAGAAGTAGTAATCTAGAAAAAGTGCACTGCTGAACAAAAAACCTCAAATGCTTAAGAAATCTGCATAATCACTTTGTATACTTTACATTAAATAATATCCTGACAGCAAAAACAGTTGCAGTGAAACATTCAGAAAAAAGAGTTTCCTGTGCTCTACACTAGAAACACTTGGGCAAACCCACTTCCTAAACATTTGTGCAATGTTTCTGTCATTAAGAGCAAATGTGTGTGTGAATTCAAGCACATGATTCAGATAAAAACAAAAAACAGGAGTTAGCCATCTGGACAGTCTGATGAGTATTAACTTTTATTTAGCTTCAGAGCAGACAACTAACATGGACTATATTTATTCTTTTCCAAAAAGTGAGAAGAGCAAACAAGTAGCAGCAAAGGATCAAGTACACTTAAAGAATAACATTTTAAGAGTTTTGCTGTTGCCAAGTTTTGCACAAAAAGATTTTCTCATAAAAACATTTGCACATTTGATAAAAACTGTGGTCAATCTGATATTGTTGGGTTTTTGTTGTTCCTAGAATAATGTCTAAAAGAAAAAAAATAATCCTCTATAGAAGCATATTAAAGGCACTGGTACTGTCAGTAAATACACTGTATGGCCAAAAGTTTAGGAAAACTTAACCATCACACCTATATAAACTTGTTGGATAGTCCAATTCAAAACCATGGGCAGTAAAATGGAGGTCCCCCCCAAACCCCCACTTTGTGGCCATGACAACCTCCACTCTTTTGGGAAGGCTTTCCAAAATTTGTGTCCATTGGAACTTTTGCCCATTTAGGCAAAAGAGTATTTGTGAGGTCAAGCACTAATGTTGGATGTTAAGATTAAGTTTGCAGTGGGCATTCCAAATCATCCCAAAGGTGTTCAGTAAGGTTGAGGTCAAGGCTCTGTGCAAACTGTGTCTTTATGGACCTGGCTGTGTGCACAGGGTCCTAGTCATGGTGGAAGAGAAAATGGCCTTCCTCAAGCTGTTGCCACAAAGTTGGGAATGCACAATGGTCTAAAATGAGTTTGTACAGTATGCTCTGAAATTAACAGGATTCTTGTATGGTATCAATAGACCTAGCCCAAACCCTAAAAAAAATAGCACCAGACCATTATCCCCCCTCCACCAAATTTTAAAGCTGGCATTACAGTATGCATTCTAGAAGGTAGAGTTCTCCTGGTATTCTCCAAGCCCAGAGACACTCTAAAGATCATGATTCCAGTGCTCCAGCGTCCAATGGTGTCATATTTTACGTTACTCCAGCCTGTGCATAGTGATCACGTGTGCAGCTGTTCGGCCAAGGAAACCCATTTCTTGTGCTAATGCTGCAGTTTGGAACTCTATTGTGAGTGATGCAACAGAAGATCGGTGATTTTTTCACGCTATATACATAAGCATTTGTGGGCCTCACTCTGTGAGTATGTGTGGTCTACCTGTTGTTGCTCCTAGACGCTTCCATTTCACAATAATAGCACTTACAGATGACCATCCAAATCTAGTAGAGCAGAAATTTCACATAGTGACTTGCTGAAAAGGTGGCATCCTATGACAGTGCCATGTCTAAAGTCAATGAGCTCTTCAGTATGAACCAACTGCTGCTAATGTTTGTCAGTGGAGATTGCACAGCTGTGTACTTTGTTTTGTCCTGTTAACAACAGGTTAAAACACCTGAAACACCTGAGCTCAGTAGTTTAAAGAGGAGTCCATATACTTTTGACCATACAGTGTATATGCCCCTAATTAGCTAAGAAAATATAAACTTATATAATATACCAATTAGAAATCTAACAAAGTTTTCATATATTTTAATGAATGATGGTAAGTACATCACAAATACATTTTTATTAAATTAATTATGCCAGACTCAAGACCAGCCATAAACAACAGCAATGTTCCCTCTAAGGTTTAGGGTAGCAGCATAGATTTTAGGTGAATCTCATACCATTGGATTTCTGTAGATCCTGGAGTAATGTCAAAGTTAATGTTCCAAAACAGTCATTCACCTTCAGCTAGTCAGACTTAAAGTCAGCCGCTAACAGCGTACAATAGATGCACAAAAATGCATGTAAAACTCCCCATTTTATTTCCCAGATATCTGTGCAAAATGGATTAGCTTGGAGGAAAAACATCTGTTATCATTTACATTTCCAGGGTGAGCTGAATTTATACACTTTTATTATTTCAGGATGCAATATCATGTTTCTTTGTGTATGCAGTCCCAGCTTGATGATCTCACATTCTAACTTTAAAGTTGATTGGTGGAAGGTGACTTGCTTCCAGTACAAAACAGATACCCAACACTGTCAGCTGCACCTAAAACTTCTAACATGCCACAAACCTTAGATTTTGCTTGTGTAGGGCTACTTCTGAATTTACAGTTTCTATTTAGTCTGAAAACATATTTAAGATGCATTTGTAGTGATGACTCCTCATTCATTACAATTCATGAAATAATAATTACTAGATTTCTAATAGCCAAAAAGCAAAATTTTGTATTTTCTCACCTATTTAGGCGAATATGCACCGACAGTGTTTGTGCCCTTTTACATCAATGTGGTTTCTCTTGTATTTGTCTTTGTGCCATTTTTAAATTGCACTTGTAAATGGAGGAAAATTGATGCCACAAATCTACAAGAAAAATATGTGCATTAGGTTGTTAACTGTATATGTAAAAATAACATGCCTTCAATCATTGTCTGATAATTTGTGTTCTGAGCCTGTTGACCCTTTCCTGGCTCAAACAATGAAAGGTTGCCAATTTCATGTTTTTCAATCAGAATAAAACTTAACCTTTAGTGTATTTAGATGTGTTTGCTCTCAGTGTCTATCCTTCTCATTGCCCACATGTAACAGCTTATCCCATAGTGAACTGATTTTACTCTTTAAGGAAGGAAAGTTCAATTTTCAATGAGATATCTTGAATAGAGTGCACTACACACATTTTTGAAATTTGGAAAACTCCCATTGAAAAGCATTGGTGACTTTTCAAACTCTTCAATATAAAATTTGACTTTAAGACAGATTACTTCAATTTGTATATTTTGTAGATTCTCATCTTTTACATGTGCATCCACCACTACTGACAAATAAAACAGGGAACCACTGGAAATGTTCTGCACAATGCAGCAGGTTATGTCAACAAATATCTGAAAAAGTCACTTCTCCTCCTCTTTGAAATTGTAGTTGGTATTTACATGATATTTATGACCATAAAAATAAAGAATGCAAGCATCTTAACTTACTTAAAAATTAATGAAAGAGGAAATAAGGTTCCTATATTGTGGGTCGGTGATATATTATACATACTGTAAATAAGCATGTACTGTACTGAGATTTCTGTTTCCCTAAAAACAACCTCATGACTGCATTATCTATAGAACATAATGATTTGATATTTCCCTGACACTATGAACTAATCGCCAAAATGAGCTGTTGCATCCAATATTTTACCTTGAGACTTCAACAGAGATTTTAAATCTTTATTGGTTACTTCATACACACATGCTATATTTAAGAAATTTGAATTTCAATTAGTCATAGACCCTTCACAACCAACAGCTAACAAAAGGACATCAATCAAAGCAATTTTATAATCACTTGAGTAGAATTCTCCTGTGTATAAAACCAGCTAACATAAGTCTATCTGACCTCTTTTTTTCAACTACATGATACTGTAAGGTGCTGTAAAAAGAATAGGTATTTTAACATATGAACAGGGGGCATGTAGCAAACCCTCTTGTGGTGCCCCTGTTAATCTGCCCTATCAGACAGAGACCAATTGCTACAATACACAGTCCACTGCACTCATCCAGTGATGGTAAAAGGATAAACCCTCGGCCCCGAAGATGTCCAAGCTTAGAGTTGTTACCTTCGATGCTTAAGGCATGTCTGACAACAAAGCGCAACTCCTTAAATCACTCAATGCTGACATTAGATAGATAGATAGATAGATAGATAGATAGATAGATTATATGCCTGCAGGAGACCCATAAGACCTCTGCACCTCCCACAATACCAGGACTGGACCTTGTCATCTTCCATCCAAGCTCAGTTCACAGAAGTGTGATATATGTCCGGGACAAATCCACCATCCTGGCAAGCAGAGATTTTACAAACGAGGGGATTGAGATCCTGGCTGTGGAAATGGAACACCTGAACATCATCTTGGTGTACAAGTCACCTCCAACCCCTTTTAATTGGCCCCAGGCAGTCCGGCTTGAACCAAAAGCTCACCTCATAGTAGGTGACTTTAATAGTCACAATACCATCAGGGGCTACAGTCAAACTAATAAAGATGGTGAGGCTGTGGAAGAAAAGGCACTAGCTAATAACCTCACAATTCTCTACAACACTAAGGACAAGCCATCCTTCCAAAGTGCTCAATGGAAACAAGGGTATACTGCAGACCTGGTTTTTGCCACTATCCAAACTTTGAAAAGTCCACCACAAATTTCATACCTAAATCCCAACACCGACTGATCCTAACTGACATCAAGCCCATAATAAGACCTAGAGAGATACAATCAAAACCAAGGTTTAACTTTTGGAAAGCCAACTGGGAGAAATTTACTGCAAACCTGGAAGCTAACATCTTAAATATCAGACCCATCCCACAGTGCTATGCAGAGTTCCAGTATACTGTGTGGGAGTGCTCTAAAAGTAACACCCCATGAGGCTGTAGGAAAGAGTACATCCTAAGGTCTCAGCAAAGAAAGCAAGGCACTTTACAGAGATTACATCCAAGCATATAATGAGGACTCCTTTACTGAGAATACAATAGAGCTCAGGGAAACCCTAATGACCTTGTTAAGTGGGGAAAGGAAAGATCGGTGGAAGGAAGTCATAACGAACATTGATATGACTAGTAGTAGCAAAAAGGCTTGGCCTACAATTAGGAAAGTAAACTCTGATAAGAAACCTCCCAAACGTATGGGAGCTTAACACCTAATGAGGTGGCACACCAGATGTTACTCAATGGGAAGCCACCAAGTGAGGAAAAAGATTATCTCAAAAAAAATAAAAGACAGCATTGAGTCATGAACACCAGTGACAACCACTTTGATCCATTTGTCACAGAAGAACTGAATGACGCTTTAAAACAACTGAAGCCTGGTAAAGCTGCTAGAAATAGATGGGATTATAACAGAGATCATACAGCACTTTGGTGGTAAAACTAAAGAATGGTTTCTCTCATTGCTTAACATCTGTGCTGCATCATATCGCATCCCAAAGATCTGGAGAAGAGCAAAAGTTGTGGAACTACTGAAACCTGAAAAAAACCCAGAAGATCAAAAACGTTATTGCCCAGTTTCACTGTTATGCATCTTATACAAGGTATATGAAAGGATGATACTGGCACACATACCCCCGATCATTGAAGATCAAATGTAACCAGACCAAGCAGGCTTTCGCCCCGGTCGATCTTGTTACGGCTAATTCTTGAACCTAACTCAAAACATTGAAGATGGGTTTGAGCAGAAACTAATTACAGGGGCAGTGTTTCCGCTGCCTATGATACAGTGAACCACAGGGTACTTCTTCTGAAATGTGCTGCAACCATACAAAACATTCCACTGGTTTATATAATCGAGTCACTACTTGTCAACAGAAGGTTCTATGTAGAAATGGACGGTAAAAAGAGTAGTTGGAGGAATCCGAAAAATGGACTTCCTCAAGGTTCAGTGCTGGAATCCATTCTGTTCAATACCTGTACCAATGACCGGCCTGTTCACCAACATTAGGAGGTTAATTTACGCAGATGATCTCTGCTTAGCCTTCCAGTCTGTTTCCTTCCAAGATATCCAAAATAGACTTACCAATGCCCTCAGCATCCTCTCAGAGAATTACATTAAATAATTCCTTAATGCCAACCCAGGGAAGACACAGGTCCGTACCTTCCATCTTAACAACAGACAAGCAAATGAAGTATTGAAGAACACTAAACATCCTGTTTACTTAGGCATCACCCTCGATAGGACACTCTCTTTTAAAGAACATATTCTTAAACTCAAAAAGTAGATATCCAGTAGGAATAATCTCTTTTGCAAACTAGCAAACACATCCTGGGGAGCAGACCCTAAGACCCTGTGATCAACGGCCGTGGCACTCTGTTACTAAACTGCAGAGTATTGTGCACCAGTGCGGGTTACAACAACAACAACAACATTTATTTATATAGCACATTTTCATACAAATAATGTAGCTCAAAGTGCTTTACATGATGAAGAAAGTGAAAAAAAGACAAAATAGGGCTAGGTCAACCTGAGCTAAATAGTTCCTGCTGAATCATCACTGGCACATTGCAAACAACATGCCTTCCTGCTTTATACAGGCTGGCTGGGATCGCACCTCCCTGTATATGACGAGAAACCAGTTCAAGAGTAGAAAGGTTCAAGCAAACTGATGGACTCTAGACACCCACTTCACCACCACCAGGAAGTAAATTGCTGACTACCTTCTCATCGGAGATTCGCTAGAGTGGAATCCCTGACTCCAAAGCAGTCCACAACACATAGGCTCAAGAGGTGGCGAGAAACTGACCGTAGCCCTCCCAGTGAAGCTCTGACTACATCTGAAGGGCAACTACCCATTGGAACATCCCTCTCTAGGAAAGAATGGGTCGCACTTAACTGAGCTAGGTCAAAGGTGGGCAAAACAAGGAACAACCTATTTAGATGGGGCCTCACAACAAGTGCTGAATGTCCCTGTGGTAAGCCCACCCAAACAATGGACCACATTCTTCATGAATGTTCCCGAGGTCCTACATGCACCAATGAAGATCTTAAGGATGCTAAAGACGCCGCTCTTACCTGGATACGGCAGTGGCGTGAGAAGATATGATGAACATATTAACACATTATTATATTGTCATATTTATTTTTGAATATGACACATTGTTATAAAAAAATATTTAATAAACAAAATGTGATAAATAACTACAGTATTTGATTAAGTCCCTGGAAATTGTTATTAACAAATTAGAAAAATTATGAATGGTATAACATTGAGGTGCGTTCAGTTACTTAGTTAACTGATTTGAGAGTTAAAGTATTTTGCATTTTTTAGTTAATTCAAGGATGTCAGTTATTACATTTTTATTCATTAATATTTTGTTGCAACGTCATATTCAAAAATAATAATGTTAAAGGAATGCTATTACTGTACTGTTAGTAGACTTCATTAAAGCATACTTTGCAATATCATACAGTTAAAAATGTAGCTCAAATAGGCTTTTGTTGGCTTAGTATTTTTCAGACAGCAGATTCCAATTTTATAAAAAAAAATATACTGATTAATGCCCTGTTGTTGGTTGTGGAGGGTCTCTGACTAACCTGTAATTCACATTTCTTAAAACATAACATTTTTGAATAAAAAGTTAAAATCTGTTTAAGTCTCCAAGTAAAACTGTTGGTTACTTCTGACAATGACAGAGAGCAGGTACTTGCAGGATGATGCTTATCATAATTCTTTTCCTCTTGCATTCATTTCTGAGCATTATGAGTATTTGATTAACATGTTAGTGTATAGGGGGTAAGAAAAAAATCTGCCATGACCTATATTATTATATGAAACCTACGTTCTATTCAAATTAAGCAAAAACTTATGTGAATTTACCTTTAACATTAGCTTAATAAGTTTGGGCTGTAAATACAGATTCAATCATGAAAACACAAACAAATATTTAAGAATTTTTCTAACTATTTGCTGTTTTTTATGCATTTTTAATCCTGCTGTGCATTCTGTAATTTCTTCCTCAATAGCTCCTATATCTATTCCACTTTCCCCCACAGAGAAGGGGAGAACATATAAACCTCAAATAGACAAGAACCATGCACTGGATTTCAACATAGAATACTTGGATCTATGATTCAGTGTCACTAACCACTGTACCACCATGCAGCCCATTTTATACAGTATACCATACATTATTGTATTCTAGATTAAAGGTACTGTACACTTTTTGTAATCCTGTTATTCTGCAGACTTTATGATGAAAAATAAATCACACACAGCTATTTTTTTCTAAACTGGATATTGTTCACATGTTGAGTCACATAAATCTTCCTGCATATGGCAGTCAGATAGCCCCTTGTATTTTTGGTTTTCTTTCCTTTCCTCTAGATTGAAGGCCCTGCTTGGTGCCACACCACAAAAGCCTTTCCCAAATAGGAAAGAAATAAATTATAGTGCAGTTAGTTTCACTGACTGGCAAGCAACATTTTCAGAAGACCTGCGAGTCTAAAAGTACACAGTTCAAGTTAGCAGGAAAAGCTCAGACATCATATGCCATTAGGTCAGGGTTGATGTGTTGAATGTCACAACTTTGTGCACTGGCTGGGATAATCCTCCTATTTGTACAATCTATTGATGCCTTTTTTTATAGTGGTGGATCACTAGAAGCGTATTTTAGCACCAATGTGCACACAACAGCTTTACTCCTTGAATGAGACGACAGTCATGGAGAGCAGTTTAATGTTTCTAATTAACTGATGGGTGCAACACTGGATGAGACCTCCAGACAAATTCTGCACTGACCTGAGCCATTTTGGCCAGAATGTAACAGTTACAGTAGTCGTGTCTTCCTTTTGTGGGATACTTTGTAGTCTAACCAAGAACTCTTGCAGTCTAACTGTGAACACTTAAAAATACTTTAATACTGCAATAATTATTATTAGCCGTGCTCTACAAACACCATTTCCCTAATAATTAGGGATTTTGAAATAAATAACATTCTGAAACTTGCTTAATCCAGTTGCACATGGTAAAAACAAGAAACACTTCAAACACTAAGTTGGAATGACACTATTTCTCTCATGCACACACCCATACTCAGAAAAACCCAAGACCTATTTGGAATTGCAAATTAACCCTTACAATGTCTTATTGTACAGACCCGAATCTTTTTTGACTTGACTCTGATGTCCTGATGCCCCAGGCAACAAATTTTTCAACCCAAGCCTATTTTATATTAACTGACCGTTTTAACCTGTAGTACCGATAATCCTAACTTTTGGGGCAGATAACATTCAGTGTTTTTATGTGTTGAACAGTTGACATTTAAGATGTGTTTCCTGATTTCAAACACAAAACTAGATCAAAATTGACTCAAAGACACTGTAAGGGTCTAATATGCATGGCACTGGATATGTGGGAGAAAAAACTAAGTATCTGAAGAAAAACACATAGACACTGAGAAAATATTCAGATGTTACATGGACAATAACCAGACATGGGATTCAAACACAAGATTCTGGATCCTTGAGGCAGCAGTACTGAGCACTGCAACAATGTACCACAGGTGAAATTATTAAAAACAATATTTTTAATAAAAATACACTAGTGCTTCTCTGTAGCAATCACCAACGCAAAGCCTTTTTTAAGTACAGACCCAGGGTACATTCAGGTTCCAATCCGGGTTGTTTGTCTTGTGGTGGGTTTAGCAATGGGCAGTAATCAGCTCATGCTCCCAACCAGCCTGGGTAAAACCGTTTACATATATCTTTTACAGCTGAAGCACAGGCAGGTTAAGTGACTTGCTCAGGGTTACAGAGGATGTTAGAGGTGAAAAGGCAACCTTATATTTAGGATCAGTTCCTCGCCCACTATGCCACACTATCTGCATAAAAACAGAAAATGTTTTTTTTTTTTCAAAGTTTGCAAGCAAGATTCTTTATTTTAAGTTAATGAATATATTAAACACATTATTACATTTACCAATGAAAATGAAGTAGTTTACATTTTTCTTGGATCTATCATGCTCACACATGACATAAAATGTCACATTTGCTTGAAATATCTAAGAATATGTAAAGGGTTTAATTAGATTCTAGTCAACTTTGAAAATCTGCTAGTAGACCTGCTGCTTCTTTCACTCATTTAAACTCACTTGACCTCAGACAGACTCAATCAAAATAAAAATCTGCTATCTTAAGGAGCAATTTCCTGTAATAGGCAGATGGTCGCATCAAAGAGAATCTCTGACAGGCATTGTTACCCAACCAAAAAGAGAATTATGATTGCTAATTGAGTGAAGGCTGTGTTGATCCACAGGAAAACAGATAAGACTCTCACTGACAGGGTTCATAGACAGAAGATACAATATATCTGACAGTTTTCACACCAAGAATATACCCTGCCCTGTATCACACAGGTTTTGGCTCTGTTTAAAAGAAGTGTCCACATCCAAAGCAAGACACAAAGTCAATGAAATTAAAGCAATTTTTAACAAGTAATAAATAAAATTTTAATGGCAAAAAATAACCTTAGTATAATATCAATGTAAGGGCAATTAAAACAAATATGAATGAGGAAGAGTATCTGGGTTCATTGTTTCCAAAATAAGTGCCACAAAACATGTCTCGGGTAGATTTAGCATAGTCAAATAAAAGACAACTCTTTTAGAAATGAGTCTCATTCTTGATTGTCAAGCTACTTCATAATATATGTAAAAAAAGAGGAGATTTTGTTAGGTCATTACTGTCTTTCCAAATATCCATATTCAGTGTGATTAAGCAGTGATATGCAGGTTAATTATCCATCCATCCATCCATTTTCCAACCCGCTGAATCCGAACACAGGGTCACGGGGGTCTGCTGGAGCCAATCCCAGCCAACACAGGGCACAAGGCAGGAACCAATCCTGGGCAGGGTGCCAACCCACCACAGCAGGTTAATTATTCCAGTAAATTATTTAATTTGCTGATTGGTATGACAAAGTTAAGCAGCTGGCTGATTATCAGAACACCCGTTGCTGCTTTGTGATATTTGGTAATATGATGATTACAAATTAAGATTTGATATTCTGATATTATGTAGTCTAATAATGTTTCATTACATGGGAAGGAGGCAATTCATTTGTACCAAGAAAAAAAAAAAACCTTTGTTGACAGTATGGGTACAATGTGCAGAAACACCTACCACCATTAAATCTCAAAAAACAATTTATGCTTATCCTAAACTGGTGAACCATTTTAGCCACAGGTGTTGACAACTAACCAATAATTAATTACTAAACTGCAGTCTCACAAAGAAAATAAAGGTATGTAGTCTGGGATTGATGTGTGGGCTCTGCCATGATTTGTACTCACGTGAAATATGTTTCAGGACTGTATACCATTTGGTGGGATGTAAATAATCCAGAGGCAGTCCTTAGTTTCTGGGCCTCTTAAATCAATCTGCATAACTAAAAGGATGTAGGATACCCATGAATCAGTGCCGACAGCCAGTGTTAAAGAATCTTCAAGTGTTAAAGCATCCAGGGCAAATAGACAAGAGTAGTAAGATTATAATTATTGTTAGTATACCTAAGGAGCTTACACATTTTATGCTCTAACTTTGTTTTCATAAAATGTTTTTACTATTTAAACCCTTTGGCGTATAAGTTTCTGTGTTAGTGTTTGAGGGCCACTGTTAGAGGTGCTTTTAAGCCCAATCAATCTCCTGCACCTTAACTGAGCCCTCATTTCACTGACGCTACTGTGCCTCCTACAGTCATTTTTTTTCCTACTTTCTAGCCAGCTTGCCCATCTGAAGTTTAACTTGACCTTATATGGCCTCATGTGCAATCACCTCATGCCAATTTGGCTACTTAAGGTCATCCTTGTCACTCAACTACCTTCTCGGCAGTACTCTGACAATTTATTTCCTATGATGCACTATGTGACTTAACCTTTCATACAATTAGCTGGCATAAGATGAAGCATGGTAACACTCATACATAATTCAAGGAAACAGTTAAAATGAAGTTGCTGATACAGAAATCATAACAGTATTCACAATGGTAGAGCCTCTTTTGTAATCTTTTGTCAATGGCAAACTGAAAATCATGAAAAAAAAGCCCTTTTCTGAAGTACTTCTAATTCATTTATGTATGTTTTAGGGGGAAAATGAAAAACTATTTGTACACTCACCACACAGCCATCAAACTGAAACCACTGTTTATATTTGTATAATGTCATCTGTCGACCACACAGAAAATAAGAATTGTACAGCCAGAAATACTTTGATCAGCTTATCCTGCTTGGTTTCCCTTTGACTGCGCAGCTATCAAAGCCTAATGCAGACATGCATGTTTGGTTAACTTTCATAATTTTGTGGGAAGCTTTATTTTTGTTTCCAAAGTATTGTCCCACAAAAATTGGGAAATATTCCCATTGAGTATGAAGAAAAAAATAAAGCTGTATTATCTATTTATCCATGAAATACATGGGAATATCAGAAACAAAGTCAACTACAGCCATTTATACCTATAGTGAAGTTGAATGGGAAGAAAAACATCAATATGAGATGTATGATCTGCCTCACGTTGTCAGTGTCACTGAGAGAATGTGTTATCTTTCATAAGAAGAAGCAAAGGCAGGAAACCTTTGTAAACACTTAGAAAATTGACAGATGGATGGATGAAACTATTTATAACATAAATAACCCTGTCATAGTTGCAGGAGCTACTTAGTATGGGTGTACTCAATTTTTATGCTACTATAACTTTATAGTTTGTCTTATGTCTGCACCAGCCACATTCCACTGAAATGTTACTGAAAAATACATAGATATAAAAACACTACATACAATAGATAGGAATCAATGATACCATATACAATTGGCAGATATGAAAGAGACTTTGTTGATCCTAAGAGTAGACTGTCATGTTACAGCAGTTGATACATACAAACTATCCAGAATAAACTAAAGATGTAACACTAAAACAGGGAAAGAAGTAAATATATCTGTCCATAATCTAATTAAAATTAATACATGAAAAACGAATAACAAACATAGTCCATCCAGAGGTTATGTTGTAACATTTAACTGCAGATTTTAAAAAGACTTCTAGTAGCCCTAACAAGTGCAGTGTGGTAGAATCAGCCATGAGCTAAAGGTGATCCACAGGTTGACCACAGTATCATACAGAGAGTGAGACAATGTGCATGATAGCTAATGTCACAGGCAATACGTTCTTCTATTATTCCCTTCATAGACGGCAAGCTAATCCACACAAAAGGGGTCTTCCTGATTAATTTATTAAATCTTCTGGCTTTTTCCTTTGCACCCTTCCCCTCCATAACCTATCATTTACGGAGGAGGAGCGAAAGCTTTAGATTCATCAAAAATTTTAATCTCCGGTTTTCAACAGATCTCGATGTTTTAGGGTCCTCTGATACTGAAAACATTGGTATCTCGATGATGGGTGTGTGTCTGTAGTGTGTGTGTGTGTGAGTCACAGTTTCTTGAATACGGTCTAGAGCTAAAGCAGCTGGATGGAAAAATAACAAACTTGAAACTTAAACCTGTTATGAGATGATGATGTGCTGAATAGTTTTTGAGCCAAATCGTGCAAGACACTCTAGAGAATCCCTCAAATACCACAATTCTGCAATTAATCGTGAATTCTTCTCGTCAGTTGCTATCGTAATGACCTATTTTATGATCAGAAAGATCAGCATCAGAGTGGTAAATAATTACTGAAATGTTATAGAATAGTCTGGATAACTGGGTTCCTGAGGCGTAAAGTCTACTGATGCTCATGTCCGAATCATTTGATGTCCTTTTGTTTCTTTTCCTATGCCCAAAAACGTGAACATCTTACTTATCTACATATAAATTAGGCAGAACCACCTAGAAGAACTATGTAATCTATAGATTGCATTCCTTGAAGGGATTAAATGTTAAATGCTTAGTTCCAGAAATATCCAATTGTGGTATAATACCAAACTATCAATCAGTCATTTGGAAGGGATGAGTGGACAGATGTATGACAGACTGTGAATTGTATCCCCCAGCCCTTTTTTCAAACCTCTGGGCCGCTGCATACTACCAGTTACTTTAGCTACAAAATAATAAGGTAGGAACCCCCGGACAAGATGTTGGTTTACTGCAGGGCATATTCTGGCACACCAAACCAATATAGCATCACTAACTGGCCTATCAGCATGCCATTAGAAACTAGAGAGTCCTGGGAAGAAACTCACACTAACACAGGTAGAACAATCATGGAAGCCCTACTCTTTAGTAAGGATGCCCAGGGCTTTTTAATGACCACAGAGAGTCAGGACCTCGGTTTTATATCTTATCCAAAGGACGGCACCATTTTTACAGCACAGTGTCCCTGTCACTGCACTGGAGCAATGGGATCCATATTCAAACCACAGGGTGTGTGCCCCCTGTTGGCCTTTCCAACACCAACCCATGCTTTTCTGAGATGGTCTCCCAACTATGCTGTGACCAGCTCCGAATATGCTTAACTTCAACTGGATTACATATTCTGATGTGCATGTGTTATGAATGCTGTCATTTCTAAATTGTTCCAAAAATGTCAATACAGAATAACCCACGGTAGTTACAAAAAGTGGTGCAGCTAGTGTAGCCACCTGCAGCTGTGTTCACTTTTTTGCCAAATTCTCACATACTCCTATGTTGAAATCGGTTAGATAGCAAATTATTAGCAAGACAGTTCAAGTGGACTAAACAAATCCCAAGTACTGTTAAGAAAGGGACAGATGTGCATAACAAGCAGCTTACTTTTCCTGACTCTACAGTTTAGAAGACAAACCGACTATAAAAAGGGCAGAATTCCACCTCAAATTAAGAAAGAACTTTTTTGTAATGAAAATTAGCTACCACTACACTAAAACTTCACTCTCCAAAAACAGCAAAAGCAGAAGGCAAAAAAGGCAGTTTTAATCCTTCTACAGATATAAGCTTCATTTCTTTAAGCTTCCACAAATAAAAAACACAAGGCACGTAAAAGGATTAAATAGTTACATAACAATATTCAGTATACTGAATATGACAATAAAAGCAATAAACATCAACATTAAAACAAGAAAAAGAAGATTAATATATGAATATTTTCGTGAGTAGAAATTCATTTTAAGTGTTCCAGATATGACAATACAACTTCTGATAAAAAACAAACAGCAGCAATGATTCACGTCTACAAATAAAGGACCCGTAACATTCAAAGTGGGGTGCAACACTAAAACTAACTAGTAGCTCCAGAGTATTATTAACGGTGTATCTTTTTGGAGCAACATTTCACCATATGAAAGCTAGTCATGAACAGGATTTTGCCACTAAGAAGATATTAACATAAAACATGATAGTTATCTAATTCTGCTGTACTTAGAATTTGAGGACACTTCTTCTTTCGGCTGTTCCTGTTAAGGGTTGCCACTGTGGATAATCTTTTTCCATATTAGAATTATCCATCCATCCATTTTCCAACCCACTGAATCCGAACACAGGGTCACGGGGGTTTGCTGGAGCCAATCCCAGCCAACACAGGGAACAAGGCAGGAACCAATCCCGGGCAGGGTGCCAACCCACCGCACATATTAGAATTATAGAACACAAAATGAAAATTATGACCTTAGTGCAACAAATGTATTTCCTTTTATCTAAACAACATTCAATTAATTTTATTAGAATAATATTCCATAAATTAAAAATATTTTAAAACTGCTTTTGTGTTTTTTTGTATTTTCAAACTAATCAACAACAAATACATGTTTTAAAGAATCCATGTAAATTATACGGACATATGAAAACATAAAAATTGACTACTAATTAATTAAAGATATTTACTGTTATTTCTACCCTGATTGTCCAGCTCAGGGTAACAGGGAGCTGGGATGTTATAGGTGAACTACTATACATTTACTCTTATTGTACTATTCATTGATCTTTATAATCATGGATAAAGTTAGAACCAAACTTTTTTTTTAAGTAATGAAATAATGAAATTTGTTATCATTAAAAATTCTGGGCTCCTTCTAAAGCTTTCCATTTACAATAGCACACTTACCCTCATTATTCTTGGACTGATACTTCTTGGTGTTTTTTGTCTCTGTCTCATATCCCTGAGAAATAATTTATGCATTCAACAAAATATTCCCCATTTTTGTAACTCAGCTTTAGATTAAATTGTGAAGATGAGCCACAAACTCTCTTGAGGGCATCACGCAGAAATCCATTCTGGCTTTGGTCCATTCCACTATAATACTCACACAATTTAACATTAATAAAGAAAGTTATGAACTAAGATTTTAAAATACAAATGGGTTATTATGTGTAATGTCTGAATAAAATTAGAAATTCGTATTTACAGACCTAATTATACATTTTCTAATAAACATTAAACGCATCAGTGGAATTTCAGGGTTTTCAACAACAGTTTGACACAAAGCATCCTAATACTAAAACATTTAAGTGTAGCACATCAAATACTAATATAGGAGTGACAGATAATGTAGATGATATGAGCTCACACACATACAGTACACCAATGGATACACAATGGATATACAACATAAACAGAGATACATATGTATAGTATATTTAAAATATGTACACATATGAACAAGGTAAAACTTAGAGATGACATGTAAAACCACTGAAAACAAAAAAGTACTGGTGTTAAAATCTAATAAGTATGAGTTTAAATTATATTAATCACAGTAAAAAGAATCATAAAAACATTATCTCTATATACACTTTTATTTTTATAAAAATAAAAAAGTGAATTAACATTTTCAAAAATCAAGATACAGATTTTTTTATATTTATATATAAAAAGGCACTTCTTCTGAAATCATACAGATTCCAAGTTGCCAGGTGGCAGTAAGTTTCCAAAAGGAAAAAAAAACATGTACCTAAAAGAGTTTTAAAAAATCCTCTATGCATTTAGAATTGCAGTTTTTTTTCACATTGTTTGTATTCCTGTTCTAAACATTTCTTCATTAATACGCCCTGTGTGGCAAAAGGAGTAGGCTATCAGAATGTGCAGTAAATCTTACAGTGAAAGATAAAATTATTAACATTAATAACTGAGGGTTCCACTTTGCTATTGGTTTTTGTAACAACATAACGCTCTTAAACATCATTAATTCAATTTAGGATCACAGGAGGCGAGAGCCTATCTTGGCACTACTGGGTGCCAGGCAATCACCAGACCCACATAGCCAGTTTACATTCACCAATTCATCTAAAAAGTACATTTTGGAGATGTGAGGAAAACCAGAACACCTGAAGGAAAACGTCTATATTTATGTATATAGTTATACACAACAAAATGTACATAGCTATATCACAAAATTATGTAAAATGCAAAAGTACAAAATTGAGAAATACTCTACCTTTCTCCTAAATTTGGACAGTGGTTTAGGGTTCCTGTGTTATCACTCCAAATACCAGGGTTTTTATTTCTGTTCAAGTCACTATCTGCATGGGGTGTGCATATTCTCCTTATGTTCTCATGGATTTTCCCTGAGGATTTGGATTTAGTATTTCAAATTACTCTGTCAGTGAGTGTAGGCGTCAGCATGATTGCTTCCCATGATGGCCTGGCATCCCATCTAGGGTTTCTTCCTGTCTTACACAACAGCTGATTGGTCTGGCTTCTTGTGATCTTATAAATGGCTAAAGCACATTTGGAAAACAAATGGGTGGAGGAGAGATACATTAAACACTTAAAAATATGGTGGTTGACAAATTTGTTTTTATTGTTTTAACTTATATGTACTTGTTTAAATAATTTGATGCATCTTTCCTTAAACCCACTCAGGCTAGTCAGGATTGCAGGGGGAATTTAAAATCTGTCTCATGCTTTTAGGATCTTGAGACAGTGCTCAAAGTAACCTAATTAACTTAGTCAAAGCAGTTCCTCTCTTACACTATAACACAAGTAATACAATCTGTGCTTTCTTTGGAAAATGATCAGATAGTAAGACTAATTGCAACAGCAATCATGTCTTAAAATTAAATATATTTTCTTTCCAACTAAATTAGTAATATTCTGGATCAATATAATGAATGACAGAATAATTGATTCTGCAGATTAATTCTAGAAACTATTTTTATTTCATTGTGTTGGAATTCAGTAAAATTATGAATCGTGTGTGTATAAATGTTTCATGTGTACATTAGAAACATACAGTATATTACATATAAAGGCCACTTCTTATAACCCTTATAAAGCACTTAACAGTAGAACAGATGTTTAGGTAGGTTCAGAACTAAGATACTAAGCATCTCAATTTTAAAACACCTAAATACAAATTTTGGTAGCTAAAACAAAAAAAGGCACACGGATAAAGCCTCTCTTTTACTGTTCTCAAGGTGGAATGGGACTCCTACTTTTAACTGTTTTGTTCTCAGTTTTTTAAGACATAAAATGGAAAACAATGTCACCAATGGCTTTTTTTTTTCAAAAATAATTACATTTTAAGAAGAGAACAGTACCCTTTGCATACAGTTTATAAAAATATGAAAATGCATACATACACTGAGATAAAAGGCAGTTCTTTATCTCTTGGCTTGTCAGGCCTGTTTCTAGTTATCATAGTCAAATAATGTCTCTGGTTTTCATCTAATTATATTCCCTTACAAACTAAACAAACTATTTTATTTCCAAAAGACAAACAATAGATTTGAAAAAGAATACCTTTATTTCAGGTACCGGGCTTTATGTTTTGGTTCTTTTTTGTTTTGTTTATTTTTTTTGCAATAGCTGGATAAATGTATAACTTTAATCACCATGATGATGAATGTGAACTCAAGGGATTGTTTTCTTTTGTTATAAAAAGTGTAAACACCACTTAAGAGCATCAAATTTTACATAAACTAAAAGATGTCTGTAGGAACATGTGAGAATTCCATGGTGCAAATTTTAATCGGGGAATCGCTGAATTACTTCTTCCCTTCTTTCCAAAAATCGGTCACATGGGAATTCAATTAGATCAGCCTCATCAATGGTGCACATGGCATTTCGAGGGCGATTTGACTGGTATCCTGTAAAGTCAGAAGACACCCCTGTGCCCATGGAGCGCAGAGGCCTCCTTGTTGAATACATCTGTCTCACATGGACTGCTGACTTCCTTTTGTTGAGTCTTTTTCTCAGCAATTTAGCGATCCACACAGATGCCACCATAAAAACGAGGAAAGCATTTATACCAAGCATAATTACTGTCAGCAGCTGGAAGTCCACTATTCTTTTTTGCTCAGGAAGTGTTACGACCCCTGTGCAATGATCTCTAGAGGCAACCTGGCACACTTGCTCGGCAATCACACTCTCGATACATACCATGTATGTGGTGTCTTCCTTTAATTCCTGCAAAGTGATTGTGTTTGACCGATCTCTGACATAAATGAAACGATGAAATCTTACAGGTTGGCCAAACCTATCAAAAAGGACCCTAAAATGCACCAAGGAATTCTTGGGGCCTTGGTGGGCAAGAACTTTCCACCGAATGGTTGCTGTATTGGAAGCCACGTGCTCCGCTGTGATATTAAGGATAAAGTGCCTGTTGAACTCACACGGGTCGCTCACCATGGGGAGCTCCATCCCATCTTGCTGAAGTAGATTAAATTTCTCAGCTTTAGCTTGAACAGGGTGGGATGTAGATGTTCCAGGAGAAGGTATGCTTTCCTCCACTGTAGCTTTCAATGTGATGTTTTTATCAGCAGATCTCGCTTTTCCAGGGGAGGCATCCTTAGTAAGCACAGACTTCACAGTTGTCAAAAGTCGGGACCGGTTGCTACCAGCCTCCTTTTTTCGCTTTGGCTTGCCTGTTTTGCTAGTGTCTGGCTCTCCGGGTCCACCCTGGTCTGCCTGAATGTTCTGCTGACCTGCTGGCAGCAGCTCCTGTTTCTCACTGACCTGGATCAGGGAACTGGCAGAATCTGGCAGAGGAAATAAGCAGGCGTCAGGGACACTACCTGTGGCCTGCAGCTGAGAACTGTTTAAATAGTCCAAGTATTTCCCTTTCAAAAGTGGAGGGTGGGAACACTGAACAAACACCGTAAGCAGCTTTCCCTGGGAGTGCGCTGAATTCATCCATTCCTTAAGCTGCAGAAGTCTGCAGTCACAAGTCCACATATTGTCATTCAAGTCCAGGCTGTAAAGCCCACCATTAAAAGAAAAGACCGCCCCTGACAAAGCCGTGAGGCGGTTATTTTTAAGCTTTAGCACTTTTAGTGCTTTCAACTCTTTAAGTGCACTGGGGTGGACACTTGAGATCAAGTTATTGCTAAGGTCCAGCTGCTCCAGCTTCACCATGGAGTCAAACAGTCCCTGGGGGATGTCTGCCATGAGGTTGCCATCCAAAAGCAACTCCCTGAGACTCGATAGACCCTTAAAGGCCTCACTGGCCAGGCTACTGATTTTGTTGTTGCTCAGGGAAAGTTTAGAGAGCTTCTGAAGGCTTTCAAACACTCGATTTCCCACAAGCTGGATGTCGTTCTCCGACAGCAGCAGCGTGGTCAGCGAGCTCAACGGCGCGAAAGTGTGCGCGTTGCGTAGCGCAGTCTGCTTGTTGCCAGAAAGGTTGAGGAAGCGTAGCTTGGCCAACTTGGCAAAGGCGTTCTTGTGCACGTAGCGGATTCGGTTGGACTCCAGGTGCAAGTACAGGAGGTTAGTCAGGGACTGGAAGAGGTCTTCCTGCAGGGCTTCCACGGCGTTGCCGTCCAGCCGCAGTTTTATCAGGCTGTCCAACCTGGAGAAGACGTCCTGTGTCAGCTTCTTCAACTCGTTGTTGTTCAAGTACAAAATGCGCAGCTTCCTCAGGGACAACAGGGCACCTGGAGGCAAGCTGCCTACCAAGTTGTTGCCTAAGTAGAGCTCCTCCAACCGCATAAGCTTCTCGAAAGTTTTCGGATGAATAAGCTGAATCTGATTGTACTGCAGGTCCAGTCGGATCAGCTGGCTGAAGCGAATGAAATCGAAGGAGGACACGTTGTGAATAAAGTTTCCTCCCAGACTGTAGATGAGAATCTCCTCTGGGTTCTGGGCGGTGGACTTAGGCACGGCTCGCAAACCCCTGTTGGTGCACAAGAGGTGCTGGGGCTGCTGGCAGTCGCAGCGGTCAGGACACACGGAGCCTCCGAGGGGTAGCAGAGTGAGCAGCATCAAGCCGCTTGTCCACAGGTTGGCCATTCCCGGACACAAACAGCGGGAGCCCACCGCATTCCTCTGTGGTGCTTGAAAAGTTAACGGCTGCGGCGCCAATCGTCTCGGGTGTTGCGTGCAGGGCAGCAGCCCGCTGGTTGGTGCTTCTTCATTGAGGTGGCTGGCTGACCGTGGTAGACTACTGCAGAAAACCAAATAGAAATTGTGCACAGCACGAAGGGGCAGTCCGCTTCCTCGGCACCTTCCCGAGTGGCCGTCTCGCTCGCTCACTCACTTTCTCTCTCTCTCTCGCTCACGTCTCAGTTTACTTGTGGCCCTCCCCCAACTCCACCGCTCCCGTCTGTGACGGGGGTGGGGACGGAGGGGCGGGGGGGTGGTCATAAAAGGATGGGGAGGGGGGCGCTGGAGGTGAAGGGTGGGAGACTCTTAGCTTGGTGCTAAAAAATGGGTTTATTGGCTTGGCGACCCATATTTACAAAACACTCCAGGCACAAGGCTTCAAATTCACATATAAACATGAACGCTACAGCCCCTGGACTTAAGACAACATCCTCAACGGCCAGCTTCCTCCAGCACACATACACACAGGTAAACATCCCGAAACACGCTCGTACAAAAAAAAAAAAATCTGGACTACAGACAGGTTTATAAAACACCAAGAAAACAAACGGAAACACGAATTTCCTACACTTTTCCTCTTGGATGCGATGCGCGTTAAGGTCATTGACATCTCCCGGCAATCAACGTAATCTTACTGAATTTATTTCTTAGCATAACGAGACACATCGTGTATTATTACAAAAAAAAAAGATTCGTGGTGTGACAGAATAGTAGAAAAAGAAGCTCAACAAAGAGAAAGGCAGAGCGAAGAAGGAGGAGGTGGGGGTGGCAGCGAGTTCAAATCTCCCAGGACAGCCGCAGATGTTTTAGATTTGATCGTTCAAAACCCCGGCCAAATTACCAGCGATTCTGCTAAGATAGTTCCAGAATTTGTTATGTGTTTCACAGACTTTTCTTGTTCGTCTTTTTAAGGAACATTTCCATGCTGGTTTCACGTTTAGACACTGTTCAGATTTACAGGGGTTCTCAGAGTTTAGTTCCTGCAGCCCCAATTACAGTTTGATGTACTAAACGTGTTGCCAGCTCACGTGTACTTAGTTACAGGGTTGTCCACAAAAGCTGCAAAATATCCGCTTGTTCCTGTAATTTTTATGAAAAGAAATGTTTTAACATTAAAACTTTATTCAACTTGAAAATACAACTTTTAACAAGTAAATATGTATTGTTAGAAAAGATAGTTTTCATCTCCGTGCAGCCCAGTATTGGAGTGAAAAATGAATTGATAGGTCGATAGATCAGTAGGGATAAGCTTCAGCCTCTACCCAACCCTAAAAGATGATTATGTAAACTTAAACAGTTAAATGATGGTGAAATATAGAAATAAGCTTTAGCACCTGCATTGCTGTACGGAGACGGAACAAATGAAAGGCAGCGTTCTTAAACCATGTTAATCCATTTCAGGGTAATGGGGGGCCAGGACCTCTCCTGGCAGCACTAGGCAAAAGGCAGGAAATACATCCCTGGGGCAGCAGTCCATTGCAGGGTATGCACAATCAAAGACCAATTTGGAAACCTAGCCTGCACACATGTAGACGCAGAGAGAATGTGCAAACTGTGCAGGCTATGTCCAGGCACAGCATTTTAACCAAGTATTATGAATCTGTGAGGCAGAAGTGTTGGTTTCCGTGCCACCTATTAAATACTCGTATGCATTGATTAATAATGGAACAAGGGAGATATGAGAACTGTATGTATTATTATTATTATCTGGCTGATGACATTTTCTAAGTTAACTAAAAATCAGGATACATTACAATTGTTTACCAGTATTTTTTTACAGTTGAGAGCACAGGCAATTTAAGGGACTTGTCCAGAGACACACCAGTGAAACTGTGGCGAGTAACTGAACCAGAAACCTTGTCGTTTTAAATTCCAGTGCCTCAGTCACTCCACCATAATACCTGTTATAAATTATTATAAATAATTTAAATTAATATGGATAGGCACTGGTTTCCCTATGATCTTGTGTTTGAACGAAGGAGTCTGTAAAATGAAAGGATATGTGATTAATATTAATGGTGTATGTGAGAGTTTGCCCTGTGACAAATTGGCACATCATCCAGATTTAGTCCCTTCCATACTCCTGAGGGTGCTGGGAATGGCTCTGGCTTCCCATAACCATGTAATTATCCACCCAGAAGGTGGCACAATAATATATGTCAAAAATGAAAAATCCTGAAGTCACTTTTAAAGGTGTTTATCCACTAGCATTGCTGCCAGAGTAGTGGTGTAATTCCAACACAATGTCACCCAAACACAAAAAGCACCAAGTGTGTATGCAGAGAAGATAACATGATACAAAAGGCACACATTTAAATTCTGTTTTACAGCTAAACATCAGCTTGCAGCTTATTTTGTAGTTTTGTTCCCAGACAATTAAGGAGGAGTTACTGAAGGTGTTCATTTTTGTATTATGCTCTTCACTGAGTAAATGCTTAGAATGCTGCAACAAGTTTAAAGGAACAATACTAACGACTAATTTCACAAATTCCATGATGTAGACAAAAATAGAGGTTAGATCAATAGTACAGAGCACAAAGCCATATTGAAGAATGCAGTGACATGCTCATTGAGTGTTTATTTTAAAAACTGAATTATTTTTCCAGCCTGGTACTTGCTGCTTCACTAAATGCCAACCTAAATTATTACGAGTTGACAAAAGGCAAGTTACATTGCTTGTTGGAGTGCTAGTGTCAAAGAGGTGTAAAGTACCTCAGGGACTCCTGGAAGCTTATATGGGTGAACAGAATCCAACAGATTTATTCTCAAAGTGGCATCAGTGAAATAATAGCACATTGCAGCAATAGCACATAGAAGGAGCTAGACCACATGGGGTATAGCGGCAGCGAATATGCTCGGCTCCACTGTTTGCAGTAAAAAGTGTCAGGCCACAGCTGGAACACATACTGAGCAAATTGAGTGGTAATACAGTATGTTGCCTCATCCAAAGAAACTTGTTCAGTTAGGTTCTTAATGATATTAGTGGAGCAGATAAATGTTCCAGTGGAACCCATACCATCATAACACTGCATTCCTGGATATTGTTTTCAAGGAGCCACATTATCATCAAGATTGTCATTACCCCATTTTAACAATAATTCTCCATTCCACAAAGCAAAACTTTGTGGTCCCTGAAATTCATATTTGACTTCATCTTGCTACAGTTGCCTTCTTCATGACTAGATTTTAAATGAGCATCTGAGATGTGGTGTCATAGTGCTATTTGTAGGAAGAGCCTGGTAATTTGCATTTAGCAGAAATGCTGGGATTAATCTGCATTTGAAAGTGTATGTTAGTGACACCTCACAGACTCCATGTCCTGACACTTCTGGAGGTTAAGGGGAGACTAACTTTTTTCTTAACTGATTGTACTGAATGAACATATCTGTTTTTGTAGAACAAAAAAGAAAATGTGGGTTTTGGTAAAGGTAGAAACATATCACTGTGAGTGAATGACAAGGTTCTATAAAAGGTTGCCAAAATCACAATGAAATTTAATATCAAGATGACCATAATTTGAAAATGCTCTGTATCAAGGAGATAAGCCATAACTTTTAAACGAAAGGTTGTACTTTGCTTTTAGGGTAACCAAATAGTATCAAAAATGCTAAATTGCTATGAAATAAATTAGCAGAGACATTTAGAACTCAAATCAATATCCTTTGAATCACATTCTCCTACAAAACATTCAACTCTAAAGCCTACTGAATATTCATTCTCAAACTCACTTAAGTACAGTTCATGGTTGCAGTTGCTAGAGTCTATCCTGGCAGCATGGAACATAAGGCAGGAACAGCATCAATCCATCTTGGGTCCCGCTCACACATACATACTGGAGTCATCTTAAAGTTTTTAGTTACCCTAACTGGCAAATCTTTGGACATATGGAAGGAAAACCAGAATACCTGGTTAAGAAGCAATACAAGACACATGTAGAATGTACAAACTCCACACAGACAACAACCAGGCATGGAATTTGTGACCAGGGCACTGGACATGTGAGACAGCAAGGTAACCACTGAACTGCCCTCCAGTGATATCAGTTCATTCTCAAAAACACTTGCTTTCAGTCAAAGCATAGGTTAGTTCACAGTTTACACAGAGCCACAGATTGAGCTGGGGACAGGATTTCAACCACACAACCTTTCAGGTCCAGATTTGGTTTTGTTTAGTCATCTGTCTAAAAGCTCAATCCCATTTGAGCATGCTTCCTGCATGTTCAAGAGCAGATTTTCTGGAATTGCTTTATTTTAATAATATGTTAGCCAATATACATGTGTTTGGGATTTTCGGATAACACGACTGGATGTCAAACGTATGATTTACATAACACGAGAGAATGGAGATTTTTTTATGGACATTTTAATACTGTTTGCAATTTGTTCAGCATTGATCTCCATAGAAGTCTGTTATGTCAGGAAATTTGTTATCTCCTTACTCCATAAAAACATGAGATTTCATTTTTTTCTCAGGCGTTACTATAAACAACACAGGGTAAGTAACAGAAAAAAAAAAACATTATTGATAGAGTATTCCTTTAAGAGTGTTTTTAAATTTGTCTGGTTCTTTCTCTTTAAATGAGTTGCACAAACCTGACTTCCACATACCTAGATTTTGCATTCTCAAAGCACTCGTAGATAGAACCTTCCCATCTATAATCAATTCTTTGCAGTGTGGTCATGTTCAAAAACATGTTTTGTCTAGATACCTGTCTTAGCATGTTACATGTAACTAAATTATTAAAAAGCACTTAAAGTTTATTTAAAATTTAAAATTGCTGCAAATCACAACTCTGTTTTTGAAACATAGTTTAAAAACAAAATTACATTCTCATAACAATTAATAATGACCAGAAAAGTAATTAAGTTTTTAACAAATATTTCACATTTCCACCTTCCAGCACAGTTGTGCTTGCCTCTTTTTCTCACAACCAATAATGTACTACCTGACAAAGGGTTAACAGGTATGCAAAGTTCATCTGCAGTCTCTGCTTTTTTTCCATTCTGTCTGTGTACATAAAACATGAGACCTCAGACAGACGAGTTTCTCTTCTGTTTGTGAGGTTCAAAATACCCACATTCCTTATTTCTCATTGCTGTATTATATGTATTGTACTTTTGGATGAGCATTTATTGGTTGTCAGCTCTATGCACACAGATCCCACCATGGTGACCAAATCAAAAGTTGTAAGAGCGAGTCCTGGACTGGTTGGAGTAAGTTACTGGGTAGGTCACAGTAGGTGACAGCCTCCAGAGCGTTGGATACGTTGTTTAGTGTAATATGGCTTTAACCCAAAGGCACCAGATGTACCAGGTAGAAATCACAATAAGACAGAAAAAGTCAGTTGTCTAAAAAGAGAAAAGTAATACAAGAACATGAGATCAAAACATTTATCCACTTAAAAAATCTACTACAGAGAGAAAGGATAAGAAAATGTTTAGGCTTACTGTAAATGGAGTTGAACACGAGGGCTCGGTTTTATAGACCAGTCCAGCAACCTTCTCACACCCCAAATTTTAACACATTTTTGCATGCCGCTGTGAATTTCTGTCTGCACATTTTACAGATAATGTACATGTCCTACTAGGATGACTCCAAAGCAGTTACACATCACATAATGAAAAGAGATTTTTCAAAATACTGTATTCTAATTGTTACAAATTTTGTCAACTTGATTGTGGACCTAATCTATCCTAAACCACAGTTTCTGGGACTCTTCTCTGATTCAGTGTCTTTAGGTCAGATCAAACATCAGGAAATTTTCTTAAAATTTGGATTATTTGTTGAAATATTTGGTAATTGAACTTCTGCATACTTCTCAAACCCTGCGGTGGGTTGGCACCCTGCCCGGGATTGGTTCCTGCCTTGTGCCCTGTGTTGGCTGGGATTGGCTCCAGCAGACCCCCGTGACCCTGTGTTCGGATTCAGCGGGTTGGAAAATGGATGGATACTTCTCAAACCAATTACTTCAAAGAGAATAACCACCAAGCTGTGCACAAATAATGTTTGATATGGGCAGGCATAAGACAAACTAATTGGGTTTTCAAAAGATTCACTTGTGGGCTTTCCACAACAAGTTTTAATTATCAGTTACTGGGAGATGTTGTTGTGTCACCTCTCCTTTGTAAACTTTCATCAGAGAGGTTTTCTAATCTTTGTGTGCTTTTGTAAAATATGTGGTAAAACTGAAGTTGTGTCTGCCCACATATGTGTACACCCAACACACACATGCACTTCAGGGGGAGCATTGGTCAATAGTAGGCTACCAACAACTGGTTAATTAAAAAATAGAAACAACAGATTTTTTGTTAACATTCATTTTAATTTTATTTTCGTTAGTTGTCAAGTAACAGTTTTATTCATTTTAAACTCAATTTTTTGTATCGTTTGTATTTCATTTAATAAAATGCCTTTGTAGTTATTTCAAGTTAAAGGTTTCTTTAACAATACTAACCTTGGAGTAGACTCATAGCTGTTTAGGTGACTAACCCGCTTGTTTCATGGTCTCCCTATATGGACTTTTTTGTGCTAGCTTCCTTTCAATTTTGCTGACTTGCCAACATCCCAATTGGCAAGAACAATAAAAAGAAGTGTCACTCCCAAATGGACAAACCTTGGAATACATCATAAAAATAAAGCTAAATACATTACTGTGTTTATAATAAAATTCAGCAGCACATTTTTCTGCTAAAGAACTTGTGGTCCCATAGGTTTATATTTCTTCAAATTATATATTTTGTCCTTCCTCACTTCCATATGATTGTTAAGTATATGATAAAACTTACTGTATGCTAGTTTTATATTTTATTATTCCAATGTTAACTGAATCTTTTTGCAGCCTTTTAAGCTAGCATACTCTACCCTTAAGTCAAAATGTAAAATTAAATTGAACTGAATTAAAATCTGTGTTTGGTAGAGATGTAACCGAAGTTTGCTGTAATATCTGGTCAATGACTGAAGCACATAAAGGTTAAGGACTTTTGTCCTGTATATGTTGTTAGCAGAATATTTCGATTTATGTACATTATTAATAAAAAAATAGATTTGCCTAATTTCTAGTTGCCATTGTAAATGCAGCTGTCGTACTACAGTGAAGAACAGGATCTTCCAGTTGATTCTTAAACAATGTACAGAATTCAACTCTTCACAGAGTACAGACTTAATTAATTTGTGCCAGACACCAGCTGATTCAGCTCAACATGGTATATTGTATACAAATAAAGTTGAAAAAGTACATCCAATATTACATGTGAGATGTCATCTCACAATATGCTCTGGCAATGTCCTCCCCTTTCATTCCATTGTACCTCCATGTACCATAGGGGTCACTGTTGATCCTCACCTTCTGAGGCTAATCTTAACAGTCATGCCGCTTTGGCAGCTGATTGTTGTGTACTTTCTGCTGCAGTTTTGTGAATAATGTGACAATCTTTATCTGGACCACCTGGTTAGACAAGGTTTGAGAACTGCACTGTCACATGTGAGCCCGTTCTTCGTTCCTGCATTTCGCTTGACGTTAGGTAGAAGTCAGTATGGATAGATTGTTGTGTAATTCACATTTTATCAATTACTGTATATAGAACTTTGTGTATTTTTGTTATGAAAAGCATGCTGTAGGCATTATAATACTATTGTGTTTTTGTGTAGTTTATGGGAGTGGGGTAATGTGAAAAAAGCAGCATACAATCTTTTAGAAATACAGCAAATGCAACTAAATGTAACTGATATATAACTTTACTGAGTAATGCATGATCAATACCCTTGATGAATGAGTGCTTGAATGAGACAACTTTTATTACATTGTAAATTTTTCATCCTATTTTCCAAAATTAAAAGATCCCACTCTGCCTTCAGTATTATAATCACATCTTTATTACACTACTTCTTAATAGAAAAAAATGAATACATTCATTGGGATAAAGTCTTCAATGTATAGCATTCCATCATTGATATTAAACTAGCATCCCTTAAACTAGTGGATGATCTCATTCAGACTCTTAGGCCACATCTACACTACTATATTTTCATTCAAAAATGTAAATATTAGCCTCGTCTTATATCCACACTAACCTGGGATTCATTTTGTCTCTTTTGAAAATGCTGTCCAGAGCCATATACTTCTGAAAATGCAGCCTCAGCATTAAAATATAGATGGGCCAAAATAATGATTTCTGAAAACAATGACTTGTAATCGCACCTGATTATTTATATTATTATATATTGTGTGGCCCTTCCCTGATTGGATCTCACTCATTACAATGTCTCAATTCCTGATTGGTCACCTTTAATGGAAGAAAACCATATTTCAATATAGCTGACAAAGAATAATTGCTTTCATTGGCTCATTTGTGTTACTTACTTTTATGCATCTAAATTGCTTTTTGTACAGTTTGAATGCTGCATAAATGTGCAAAAGACAAATAACATACTGGTTGCTACAGTTTTATAATAAATCCTGTTGGCAGTGGCATTACCACCCCTTTGAACAATTTATCCGCCAATGTGCCCATGCTCAGTGTAGGCAAGTTCTATGTCATGTATGTCTTCAGTTGTTTTAATGAGGACAAAAATACTTTCATAAATGAAGTGAGAATGCTAATGTGGACGCAGATGTTTTCATTTCATGCCATTTTTTTGAAAGGAAACGTAGTAGTGTGGATTTAGCCTTAAATGTTTCAGCCATTTTTTTCATCGAACTGCCAATATTTTGCTGTACCTTTTCTCTTCCTTAATCATTTATTTTTTGTTATGGTGGGAAAAGGAGGCCTGAATGGGACTAATGTGTTGTGTGAAAAAATATCTTTAAAATATTTAAAGAAACCTTTATTTAAAAAAAAAGTCTGTCCAGTGGGAGGTGCCAAGAGACTCAACTGTCTCTTCCTAATCCAAAGAAGCTATTGCTGTGCTCCAGGCTTAATCTCATCTATTTTGTTTTAATGCCATGGAGGAGTCATTTTACATTCTAATTTAGTATTACTTAAAAAGGCACCCAAAACACCCTTTTTCTATGTTTACAATTAGTATTTTTAAGTAGTGTTGTGGTTTAAAAAAGTCATAATAATGAGGGCAACAGAATAACTGTCTTTGTTGCCCTAACACAAGCTAGGCCTTTCAACACAGTTATAGACACCACCCACAGTTTAGTCCCCAGGTCACTACCTAATGAGTTCAAACTCCAGATGTATTCAGTTACATATTCATAGGCCAGGCCCTTGGAACAAGCAAGCACACACCAAAGAATATAAGAAGCATGACCACTTGCACAAGTTTAGCTTTGACCTTTTAGCTTCTAGGGTCACTGCAGGGCTTGTTAAATGACTTTCTGGAATGTAATATTAATTCCATGCTGAACTCTGCAACTAATACTTTAGCAAATGATAGAATGTTTGGTCTAAATACATATTATAACTTACTAAGGAAGGCTAGGACACTTTCTACAGTACAGATTAAATACCTGAGCACTTCTGCATTCATCTTCTAGATAGCCTGTACATATAGGAGCTCATCTGTATCACATACAAACTACTTGTGGCATTTGGGTTGAGGAGCACAATGTCGAATGATTGTTCACATTAGCCAGAACGAAGTGTTATGGATGATTTTTGCTACTACGACTTTTGATTATCAATTTACCCATAAAATTGCAATTTACAACTTGAATTTTAAAAGTGGTATAGTTTAAAGTCAGTCACATGAACTTCACTATCACTTACTTTGTGATTCCTTTGATGATCATGCTGTAGAAAAGCAGGCTGGCAGCTGCAGTGAGAAAACATTTTACAAAAGGCCAACTGCTCCTGTGAGCTGAGCTGCACACACTCCACTCTGCCTTGGCCTGTAATTGGTGTGTTTATGGAGTCTGCAGGAGAGCAAGCAACGCTAATGATGAAGCTCTTAAGTCATGCATGTTTTCTATCAACTGAACAAGAGATTTCTTTACACTTTTAGGGGAAGGACTGTAGCAATGGGTAGGCTGTTGCTCAATGTTTGGAAACGGGAGCATGTGCTGGACTAACACGTATGTTCTTTAACGATACACCCACTGTACCAAGTTTTGGGTTTTCTTTTCTTTTAACTTGATCAAGTAAAACTTAATTAAAGTAATTATTCAGAATAAGTGCTTTTTATGATCAGGACATACATGGAACAGAAAATGTAATGAATGATGTGTAACATTTGACAAAGACATGTTCCTAGCTATTTACTTTTTAGAAAGGCATTGCTTAGAACACAAAAGAAAGCCAACTAACTGTATTAATTTAGCTCCACCTTTGAGTTGCAGGCTTTCAAAGCAAAGATTTAATGAGAAGACTGACTGAAGTATTTAAGTAGGGTGACACCATTTTTGAAGCTTTAACATCTATTTAGAGGAATTTTCAAAAAAGACGCTGAAGATCTGAGGTATTTTAGGAAAGCAGAAACACAGGGAAACAATTTTGAAGAGTGATTTATGGGAGGCTTCAGCTGAGGCACGAGGTCCCCTTGGGGGAAATAATCCATGTGTGCAGAGAAAAGAGTATCTGACCATATGTTTGCTTTAACACAGCTCACAGAATCGACACAGGCACACTGTTAGAACCCTTCATGGTAATGAACAATTTTCAAGCAGTGAAGAAGACTTTGCAGAAGCATTTCTGCTCAAATATGAAAAACACATTTATTAAAATGGAGATAATGTGGATGCAGTGCAGATAAACTATAGAAAGGAATATAATGAACCTTACTACTTTAATATCTCACTAAACCATTCAAAAACTGGCACTTTCAATATGTTGTGCTAAGACTTACAAACTGAGTAGTGCTGTAGATAAGGACAAGAGTCACAAATGCAAAACCAGTGGAGTAAAAATATTGTAGAAGACTGCTTTGGGCCCAAAACGGTCCCGTGTCTTAGCATGTCCCTCATAAAGTGCATCCATATGCCCCCTGAAAGGCCCCAATGACACCCATTTGTAAGTGTGTTGTATTTGTATAAGGAACAGGAAACAACTAGTTACACAGTTAAAAACTGTCTGGTTAAGAGGTTGTGTGACTGTATTAAATACAGTAATAAGCAAGGACTCTAGTTGATATCTGTAGCAACTGAGAAAGCTGCTACCAAAAAGTTCCATGCATTGACTTCCAATTAAAATGAATGATCCTTGTGCCCTAAGGGCAACAGAATGTGACTGCAGCAGATCAGATTTCTCAGAGTATCACTCTTCCCTTTTTCTACTGTTGCTACAACTGGGTACAGTCTGAATCCAATGCCATAGTGAGAATTAATGGCACATAAATCTTGTTAATGATCCCCACCTATTTGGCCTGTAAGGTTCAAAATATCTTCCTGGTGATCTTTGCGGACACCTTTCTCTTTTCAGGTGCATCTCATGATAACTTTTCAGTAGTTCCTTTCAGCTAGGCATCTATCTTTGTTTTGGTGTTATCTCTTTGTCTAGCACTTTTTTCCTTGGTTTGGTATGCACTCTGCAAAATGCAATGTGACAGTCTATTCCCAGTTTAAACAAACTTTAAGGCATTATAGTAGACTGTTATTTGGCAAAGTATTATAGTTAGTAAACAAATCATTATATGCCAAATATATATATATATATATATATATATATATATATAGATACTTTGACTTGTGTCCATTGTGGATGTAATTATATGTACCAGTTAGATTGTCATTAATACATTCAGTACTTACTGAATGCTTGTACAATGAACTTCTGACATGCATCAGTATACTGTAGCAGTATTTTTCCTGATTTCCCTTTATGCTCTATATCATATGTAATATTGTAATGTATTACACGCAAGGTGGGAGTGTTAAGAATTGCTCTTCTGACTCTGAATCCCATTCATATCACTGACTCTTCAGAGTTTGATTATTCTCTCCATGTTTCTGCTGGTTTTGATTCTGTATTGTGAATATGTGCATTTCAGGTTAACTGGAGACTGTAAACTGATGTGCTGGCCTCTTTCCAGAGTCATTTCTTTGATTTTGCCTGATGCTGCCAGGATAGGCTCCAGCTTCCCACTACTCACAATGTGGCAGTTCTTGACATGTGCTGCGTGACATTTTCCTTAATAACTGCTTCCATTGATGGATGGGTGGACATATAACACATACAGTATATATTGAGGTGGGTTTATAATACAACAACAGATGTATAGAAACAATTCTAACACAATAATTTGGTAACATGTTAGAGTAATGCATCTATTAAATAATTATTGCTACAATATGCAAAGCAAGCATTTGTTACAAAGTTTTGTTACCCAGCGGTAAGTCACTACTACATGTGCTATTCGTAGCCCATATTTCTAAGGTTTTTTAAGTCTTATTAACAATAAGCAAAGTTTTATAATATTGCTAAGTGACTAATCCATGCACAGAGGTACCTCCTATTCTAATGTGTTACTGTAATTTATAAGTTGTTTTTATTACAACCTGTCATCTAAATCAATAACTTTAAATTAAGTTAACAAAGTAAAAAAAAAAAAAAAAAAGTACCAGTAGTCCTGCTGCCCAACTATACCTGATCATATAAATATTTAGGAGCTAGTCTTGGCTTTTTATCCCTCCTTTAAATACCATCAAGACCTCTCTCCCCTGTCTGCTGCAGAGCCATTGCTCAATTTGGGCTTTCCATTCTAGACTCAATTACCACTTGCAGGGAGAGACCATTTATATCCCACCCTGAAGTTATTTAGGACCAGCAGCACTGCTCTATATCACTGAGTATCCTTTGAAGATCCACAGCCACCACTATGGACATGACAGCATGTGTGCTGTAGGAGAGAAATAATGGACTGTAAAGTTAACTTATGTGGATAGGTATAGGCTAAATTAGTTGTCGAAAAGCAGGAAAACATCTTCCTGGCCAAAGGTTTCGTCCAAAAATAAGAATCGGTCATAAGCAAACTAACTAGGGGTTCCCTAACAAAACTTTGTTTATGAAGATTCTTTTAGTGCTCCCTCAATCAAAATTACAACTACACGCTGCCATTTTTTATAATCGCTGTAGTCCAACATCACCTGTGGCAGCATAGCAACCATCAACAACATGGCTGTGATAGGAAAGTACAAACAAAATGGGGTTGTGGTAAGAATAAGTTATATTTAATAATATGATTGTTTCGTACAAATAAATGAGGCATAAAAAAATTAACCAAGCAAATTTTATGATTAGCCGACAAGGCCACTACACATTGTTGCTACCCTGGTTTCACAATAATCTCAGGAAATTGGTGCTTACAGAGCCAGAAAGGTGGGAGTCAGACTGTCTACCATCTGCTAAAGGCAGCAGGGCCCAACTGGTACAGTTAAACATGAAGGTCACAATCTGGTGGTCTGGAGGAATAACATTGGCCTTTATTAAATGGGAATCATTCAGGAACACCATTCTGAGGCATCATTAATAAAATAATTGCAAAACTCCCCATTTTACTTGATCCATACTGATTTTATGATGGGCTCTGCCAGAACTTAAGCTCTCTCTCTTGCTGCCTCTTACTATAATACTACTTATTATATACTGTATATCTATACACATGGGCAACTCAACTTACTTACACAATAGTTTTATCTTGGCTAAATCACTGAAATAGTGCGGAACATATTAGTGAGCTTGCCATAAGCAAAAGATAGTTCTTTGTTTTTTTTGGGCTAAGGGTGTAGAGAGAGGAGAAATTTAGTGAAGATTATCAGCACAATACAGTGACTGTATGTGAGCAGTAACAGACACCGTCAGACACTGTCCATTCTTATGCTGTCCATGGTACATATTCAGATCTCAGGATATCTGTCAAACACTCTGTACTAACAAACAATAATCTGATGCAGAAGGCCATTATTTTGTCTGCAACCACAACATAAAAGAAGTGGTACATGTACGACATGGATGCAAGGCAAAACATTTTCTTCAAGTGATGTGGGAAATTTGGCCGAGTATATTCAAAAATGATGTGCTTATTTCAGTTATTTATGGCTGAGGGCAAACTGAGGGTACATTTGGTACCCATGATGGTATCAATATTTCTGTATACATCCATCCATGTTTGTATACACTGCACTCATCACATTTTGATTTTTACAAGACTGTTGCATCAAAAATGACTTACATATCAAAATGCATGATGAAAACTACCTGGACAACCCCACATGTGCAAACTAAAATACAAAAACTACTGACATATATAATTTAAGTCCAAATAAATACTAGTTTGGAGTTTAATAAATTTTAAAAAAATCACTAAAGTCATGTAGCAATCTCTAAGAAAAAGTAGTAAACATTGAAAACAACATACATGGGCTATTTTTAAAAAAATAAGCGTTATAGCCAAGCATAACTTCTACACACTCCCTTCCTGCTGCTGATTTGTGGCATTCCAAGCTGCCATGGACACATTACAGCTTGTGAGATTTTTAGAAGCTCTAAAAACAGTAATCACTTGATTATATGGAACAAAAAGTCACATTCCTAACACAACCATAAAGTCTGAAGTGGAGGTTCCAAGGAAGAAACAAATACAAGTTTCTGCCTCAAATTACAATACAGTTTGGAGTTGGGGGTCTTAGGCAGATGAGGCATATTGCCATACATATAACATCCAAACAGACTTCCTAGTCACTGTACATATACAGTTTTCATGTTCTTCTTGTGTCAACAAGGGAGTCTATCACAAAGACGTAAAACTGACCCTTATTATCAATAGCAAAATTGCTTTTAGACTGATTGTCATTCCATTGAAGGTTAATTCTGGCCTTACATCCTATAGCCAGGTATATTTTATAGAAAGCACACATTCAAAGAAATGTGCTTTTTATTTTGCATTTTTAATAAACTCTCTCATAACTACATAGTCAAAACACAAAAAGATTAGTAAAAGACCTTCTAAGTCTGAGCTATCTTGCATTTTACACGGCCAAAACCTTCTACAACTGCAATGAAAGATGGTGTCATTTGTTTTCAAAAAACATAAGGCTATGATTAAGCTGAGGAAGCTACAGTATATCAAACTAGGCCCTTGGCAGCATTTGTGATGATTTTCAAAATATTAAAAGTGAAGTTTGGAGTCAGTTTGCAACAAAATATTTAAAGAAAGCCTTGTTTTGAATAGCACTGAGTGATGTCATTTTAATAAATAAAAAAGTCATACAAAAATTAATTTTATGAAAGATAAAAGTCTTTGTAGGCATTTATTATGTTGTGTTATTTAACAGTGGTAACATATACAGTACAACTGCATTATTATATTCATTATGTATCCTCTTAATTTTATTGCTTAATACAAAATGAAACTAATGTAAAAACTAAAATAAAGAAATTAAACTTTTTTCTGTTTTAACTAGAACTCCAGTGTATTTTTGTCTTTTACCAGCTTGCTTCTGAAATAAATTTATTCAGCATGTCAAAGGTTCTTTCTGGTTGATCATAAGGCAAAATATGTCCACCACCACGTACTATGACCTGAAATGAAATTAATACAAATAAATAAACAACAAAAAAAAAGAAGAGTGCACTGTATACATTATTCTTGTCAGGATTTCACTGTCATAATTGCTTATTGTCCACTGCTAATTTTTTGAACATTTATTATTCAATATAAATGCTTACACTATACTGTTTTCCCTATTGTAGTAATTGCTCTATATTTTTATAATCTAAATTGTACTTTTCCCCTTGGGATTGATAAATTGTATCTAATCCAATTAGGCTGAAGAAATGTAAAACTCATAAAGTATTTATATAATTTTCTATACATTTGCACTTGATTACTGTGTCCTTGTATAACAGAACATGACTTTAAATTGAAAAGATGTAGTGAAAATCAGATTCACACCCTAAAGACAAAAAATGTTACATTAGGGATCTTAAGTCGATGTTTAAAGTAAGGATAAACAACATATTCAAATCACTTACACATTATACACAAAACATTACACATCTACAATATTCTACAATGTTTTTACTATATATCAGGAATAAAGAAAATTTTCAGAATTAATTCTATCAGTTCAATCACACCGTCTACTCTCAGTGTCATCAATACAGTCTTAAGTAGAGAAGGCAGTGTAAGAGCCTAATCCAGATTTTACAGATTATCAGAGGCATCAATAAAGTTTAACCAGTAGAATTCCTTCCATTAAATACTGAGTTACATAGTCAAGAAACTGAGTGTATATTTGACATACAATTCAAGATCATGTCTGCCAACACCAAAAGGTAGAGAAAATCTGAAGCAAACCACCGAGAGATGTACTGTAGTTTAAGTGGAAATCCTAACAACATTTAAAAATGATATTAATGAAGTATTATTGTAATTTAACTAATAGTTAGCGAAACAACCATGATGATGTCCTCTCATTTGTCTAAATTCTTGGATATTATATCATGTTGCACTCAAAAATGTAGTCCACAACTTAGGGAATAAATGCTGACATGACCTTCATAAAACGCTTGTCTATTGTGATAACTGCCATTTTAACATATGTAGAGTTCTTTCCATGCAGTCGAATATATCAGCAACAGTCTCTGGGGCATGGGCGGAATTAATTCATTGCATTGAAACATTGCTCACAGATCCAGTGGAAAGACATTTTGTTCACCAGTTGCTGAATTGTGAGTTTCGTAGAAGCATTTACAATGGGATATTGCTCCTGGAGTCTCTTAGATGTCTTCTCCAAGGCATGTACACAGATAACAAAACCAATAATATGAAACACTTCCTGGTAGTTTCACCTGATTTTGTTTGCTGCTTACACTACAGTGGCACTTCTTACCATACCCAGGACTACTTTTTTGTGCACCACCTTGTCCCTGCAGACTGAAAATGGAAATCAGGGAAATCTCTTAACCAAGGCTAAAGAAACATGTGAACGTTTTTTTAAAGGTTTACTAAGTAAGTTGTGGGTGCTGCTTTCATGGGTGGAAGACTCTGAACTGTTCAAAACTATATTAACTGCTGTGAAATTCCTAAAACCTGGCAGGTAAGTTTAATATCACTCTGCATCACTTACTACACTGTTGATTTATTACATCAACAATATTCAAAGTCTCGACTTAAAAGTAAGCAAAACTCAAGATAGTACACTTTCCTGAATGTGATTTTAAATGCAGATATTTTACATTATATGTTTAACAGCAGAAAAATGTTAACTCTGTGTAAGTAAACAATAAATCAGACCATAAAAGAAAACAGACTGGACTGGAAACAGTAAGAGTGCTCTTGAGTGGTCCTAAACCAAAAGCATCTTCCAAAGCCTTCTCTTTCACAATTAAATATTCTTAATTCTTACTTGAAGTACCTTTCAGTCTGATCCCCTGGCTTCTCTTTCTCCTACTAACTAAACCCTTGTCCCAAATGCACTGCCTGACTCCCAAGTTAACCAGTTAACTGATTGGATGAAGAGTTTAAGCCTCAGCCTGAGACCATCATTAGGATAACTCCCTCCCCCATTAGTTCTGGAGTCAGGAATGCCCTCTGGGGTCCTGGAGTCATCCTTTTTGAGCTGCTTCTACCAACCCCTTAGCATCCGTTTTCCTTTAAATGGCAGGTAGCTCTCTATAATGTGTGGCAGATGTTCACAAATATTGCAGAGAACCTCCACGCTGCCACCCCCCAACCTGCAAGATTTCTATTAAATTACCTCTTGTTCCCAACTCCATTCAGTACCTCTTGTGCCTGTGCAATAATTACTTCGGGGGAATTACCTTAGTAGTTACCATGTCCAATGTTCTGGCAGTATTCTATTTTATGAACTAGCATAATGTCAGGACTTCATAAAGCCCTATCCTGTTGCTCCCCTATTAGCCAATAATCCAGGGCCAACCAGGCACTCTGCTACACACATGTACTGGTGCTGATTCTATATAAATGATTCAGTGGATTCAGTGACAACGTGATGTCCTCTAAGTTAATCATACTTCTCAAATTCACCAGTGGCTTCAACTAAGTTTTAATCACTGCATCTATTTTAAATCATTAAGCTAATCAATTTGTCTTATACACCAGAGAAAATGTGATTGGATTTCTTAAATAAATAACTCAATAGTAAAACACCATCTCATGATGTTTATAAGCACAGTATTCAAATGATAAATATATGGAAAAGTGAATAACTCTTTGCTGTTATATTCACCTAGGAGAATAATACTATCCTGATGTTTTTTTTATGAAATAACCTACTTGACATTTCTCATAAATGACAAATATTAATGGCAGCCCTTTAAAATTTTAATGGTTATCCTGTTGAGTGTGCCTAACACATTTTTTTTTATTGAGGTTCACTTGTAAGGTTTATTTGGCCCAACAATGTGAGGACTCACATTTCAGAGCACACTGAACTCGCAAAGAATAATCTGAACCTATTGTGATGTTAGGAGGCAGCAAGGTGCTAAAAGAGGCTTTAGTTTGTTCATGGTATATAACTAAACCCCATTTCCCATCTAAATTGTTTATTACAGCGAACAAAGCTAGTTAATGGCTTGTCTACAGGATGTGGCTCCATAGTTGTCTGGAGGTGGCCACCCTCTTTGTCTAAGAACTCATTTTAGTCACACAGGGATATTTTCCTGTCTGACAAGACATGTTGAAATATTGAAAAGAAACAAAAACAAATATACTTGTCACTCTGACAAAGCTGGCCAGCTTCAAAGAATATGAAACATAATACATTCACATCTCCATTGTACATGTGTTTTTAACTTATAACTATTTAACTGATAATGAATAAGTTTGTAGAAGTCTGAAATTCAGAACATGGTGCCAGCAGCTGATCAGCTCTAGCTGCTTATATAGTCTTATAACTATACTTTTATTGCCTGGTGTCAAAAAATTGTATTATTTTTTTTTACCCCTTCATGTAAGTCTTGCTCATTATCTTTGATGACAATATCCAGGACTTAACAATTACTCTGAAGTTAGTACAGGTTCTCAGTATTACTAAAAAGACATACAACAGGTTGGCAGGGTGGCATTAGGGCAGCTGTTTCAAAGCTTTGTCTGAGACTGAATCCTAGCCCAGTCCCTGTTTGCGTAAAAGTTTGCACATTCTTCCTGTGCCTGAGAGAGTTTCTCTACAAGTGCTCCAGTTTTACTCAATCATCCCAAAGATGTGTTGTAATTCTAGAATCAAAATTTGCCCTTTGTAAGTGAGTATGCATGCTTGTGCTTTGGCATATGACCCACAGGTGAACGGGATGGAAAACTGGATGTTGGTGAGAAAAGGATGTTAACATTTTAGCATCTACCAATCTAGTCTATGCATATAACATCAGCATTGAGCTAAATTATTCCGAAATTTGTTCAATGTGTGGTGTACCCTGTTGGGTGGAATAGTCCTGTAAATTAACTGCTGATATGTTTCCGTTTCATTAACCACATATGGGGTATACATCATATATATAGGTATGTGCTGTATTATATGTTTTTATTAAGTACAACTGATCAGCCATTTGAAGCAGTTTTTACATGAATCTCAGTTTTTCTATCTAAAGCTTTCTTTATAACCATCATCCTAGATACGGTTTAATACAGGATAAAATATGCATGTAGATCACAAGCTCTTTATTAAGTCATTTGGAAAAGAAGTGTGAAAGTGTTATACATTTTAATTACAGTAGTTCCAAAATCTGATATCTTTTGTCTTTTATACTGTATATTTTTCTTCCTCGGTTACTGCTCCCCCAAAAATGTAAAAATTATAAATGCTAAAATGAAAGCCTGAAAGTAAAGAGCCATATTCAAGGAAGTCTACCATATTTTTTAAAAATTGGTCCTGCTTTGAATACATTTTATATTTTCTAGTTTCAAATAATAAAGCTTACCACTACGTCAATGCAAAATAGAAGGTGATATACCTTCTATCAGTTTTTCAAAGTCAGGAAACAAACTAGCAATAGAGCAAAAGCAAACACATTAGGCCGAGCAATAGGGTCCCACCCCATGTATAGTAACTCCAAAGATTGCTATGTGTGGGTGATGATCTATTGAGACAGTAAGAGCATCCAACAGCAAAAGAAATTTATAGATATAGAGGCATATTAGTTAGGACAAGCCAAAAATGAATAAACAAGAGAGGGAAGGGCTTCTCTGGTAATTTGGGTGATCCTGGATACATTGTAAATAACCTGACTTGTACAATTTAAAGTTGTATAAATTTATGCCATCATAGACAGATTAAGTAAGTTAGTGTTCTTTGAATGACATCATAATAAATGTAAGATACTTGACCAGATAGCACTGGTTTAGAAAATCTAAAATGGGGATTTATCTTGATATAGTCTATAAACTGGGGGGACAGAGTTTAAACAAAATGTTCTTGTGGCAAGACAAATTTTTCTGAGGGCTAATGTGTAAGTCTCTGACAGCCTTTACACCACAAATGTACAAGATTTTAAATACAGAATATGAAAGAAGCACCCAATTTTTTGCTTTTAATAGTGCAATTAACAATAATGACACCAAATCAACAACTTGCACCACTTACAGCTAAGACATTTTTGGACAAATGTACACCCAGATGATCATACAGAGAGGCTGAGATACTAGTCGTTGCTAGTCTGTAACCTGCAGCATATCAGCACAGCCTGTTGGAGTCCTTGTGTGCTGCAAGAGGGCACTGCTGGCAAAGGATTCTTCTCTTTTACGGAAGTTTGGCCCAAGCCAGAAGTGGTTCATGGGTGTAATGTTGTGGCATCAGAAGTACTCCTGGGTCTGGAATAAAGCCCAGTTAACAAACTGAGGAACGAAGTAGGATGTAGCTCACCTTGCTTGGAGTGGTGGGAGAGGTAGGGAAGAGAAAAAATTATATTTGAGCTTGTGCTTCTGTGTCTGTTAAAGATAAAAGGTCATTTTAACCTGGCACTTGTGTCATGGTCAGCTGTGTCTGAGGTTTGGGGTGTGAGATGATCCCTAAAGGTCACAACATTCATTTATTCAGCAATTGAGCAAATTATTAGAAATACCTGTACACCTGCTTATCCAGGCATTTATCTAATCGGTCACATCAAACAGCAGAATGGGGAAAAAATCTGATCTCAGTGATTTAGACTGTGGTATAACCATTGCTGCCCAACAGGCTGTTTTGAGGATTTCTGTAACTGCTGATCTCTTGGTATTTCCACACACAACAGTCTCTGGTAAAAACATCCATTGAGCTGCAGTTCTATGGAAGGAGATGCTTTGTTGATGACAGAGGTCAGAAGAGAATGGCCAGACTGGTTTGAGCTGACAGAAAGGCTAAGGTAACTCAGATAACCACTCTACAGCTCTGTTTAGCAGACAAACATCTCAAAATGCATAACATGTCAAACCTTGAGGCGTATGGGCTACAACAGCAGAAGACCAGGTCGGGTTCTACTCCTGTCAGTCAACAATAAAAGGCTAAGGCTGCAATAGTTACAAGGCTGACCAAAAATGTACACTCAAAGGCTAGAAACCTATAGCCTGGTTTGGTGAATCTCTAATGGCTCTTCCAGCATGACTGTACGCCAGTCACAAAGCAAAAGATGTCTCAAACAAGTTTCACGAACATGACAGTAAGTTTAGTGTTCTTCAGTGACCTTTCCAGTCATTGGATCTGAATCCAACAGAACACCTTTGGGATGTGGTAAAACAGGAGATTCACAGCATGATGTGTATCTGGCAAATCTGCAGAATTTGCGTGATGGAATCATGTCAATGTGGACCAGAATCTCTAAGGAATGCTTCTAACATCTTGTACAATTCATGCCACTGACAATTGAGGATGTTTTGAGAGCAAAAAGAGGCCCTACCCAGTATTAGTATAGTGTTCCTTATAATTCATTTCCTTAGTGAGTGTATATCATAAACTTGTTTCCTACATTTTGACTTTGGATTTCTTTTAAATTCATCATAAGGAAACAAAGCATATAATTCAGCAAATCCACCCTCATACCCAGAACACTGGCTCTCTTATAGTCCTTAAAACATTAATTAGTCATTTACTCATATTTTGCCATGACACATTCCTGTCTCTTTATTCTAGTCAATAAGTAGCAATTGTTTAAATTAAATTTACTCAAAGACATACATCAGTCATAACCTGATGTAATATACATATTTTACTATGTCAACATCATAAGTTACTGTTAATATAGTGAGTTTGTAAACAAAGATGAGGAGTGTACACTACAATGTAATAGATCTTAGCAACGGCTCCCTAAATCATTCAGAAATCATAGCTATAATCAGACAATCAAATTTGATGTGAATTCTACATTAAATATAAATAGTTTGCCTAAAAGTTTGGTAAGCTGTCTCATTTTAATTTTATTAACTTATTTATCTACAAAAAAAATGTGCAATGTTACCCTCTTTCTGGGACCACTATTCCTTTTAATGCATGTTGTTTGTGTGTGTGTGTAATTTTAGTATAATTAATTTTTAAAGTGAACATTTAGGACAAATTATACATGTGTTACCCTCATTCTGGAACCACTATTCCTTTTAATGCATGTTGTTTGTGTGTGTGTGTGATTTTAGTATAATTAATTTTTAAAGTGAACATTTAGGACAAATTATACATGTACTTCAGTGAAATCTTATATTGTTATCCTCTTTGTTCACCAAATTTTCATCTGTGTTGATTTCTGTAGTTTAATGTTAGTACATTGCATATTACCAAATTGATCTACAGTAGTCTATGTTGTTTGATGTGTATCTTGATGTTTGGCTCATCCCTCTTTCATGACATGTATTTACTGCAAGCAAAAAAAATTACAGGTTCTTTTAACAGAGAGGCCTAGTAGGATACTTTCAGGAATAATGCAGCTTGAAAGCCAGATAACTATATAACTATGTTACAAAGGCACACAGTCTGTCAAATAAAGTAACTAAGAAGCTTCAAGCAGCAACAGAACATCTTATAAACCACTGATGGCAACATAGGTGTCCTCTATACAAGAAATAATGCCCATTCAGGTTATAACCTGTGTTCTCCATTATACATAATCCAGGAGCCAGTGCCTACTATATACCAGCATTATGTGGTGTGGACATAGCGGGAAAAGGATGCCAGACCACCGCATGGCACAATTTTGTTCATATTGAGAAACATAATAAATTCAAAAAGTATATAACATCAGGTTTTGAGTTTATTTTAGTGATTGTACTTTAGTGTCCAGTACTGCTAGCAAGTGCTAGATAAGAGTGCTTCTTTATTCCTGTCTTCATATTCCATCCTATGTACTATTAAGTTCAGCAATAAAACAGCAACACAAAAAATTGAAAGAATACAATAATTGGGAATGAAAGTCCAAATAATTCTATAATAAGGGTAAAGGGTATCTGATAATCTAATTTAATTGTGCAGCAGTTAAGCCAGAAGCATAAGCTACAGGTCAAGTGACAGAAAGCAGTAAACCATTTAACTGTTTGACAATAAACAGAAGCGGCACTGGTCCCCTAACACTATTTTAAGGGTTCATAAAATTGGATGATAGGGATATAAATACCTCATCCACATCACCTGGCTTGAGCAAACAAAAAATAACGACTTATGATAAGGATCTTTCCCTGGGAGGCATAGAAAGACAGAAGGTGGCATGAAAAAGGACACCAAAGCAGAAAAGTTTCAGAACAACCCCAGAATATGGGACACCATAAAGTAAACCATTCATTTACTTGCTGGATGTTTTAAAAAAGCCTGAGGAATTCTGCATTGACACATATGGCTTTGTTGACCGAAAACAATACCCTATGACTATAGTAGCTGCTGCATTATTGTAGTCTTTCACAGCAAGAATTACAAAAGGATTTATGAGATGCCATAAAAGAATTAAACTATGAGTAACCCATTGTTTTTTTAAACCAAAAGTATAATACAGTTTAACACAATAAATGTTTATGTAAATAAAGTACATCAAACAAACTCTACACTAACATATTTACAGAAAAATAATAGAGCCTTTTAGCCATTCCATGAATTACACCTTTTTAATAATCCAACTCAACTGGAAATAAAATAACTATCAATCCTTTGCATACCTATCTAATCAAATACCAATGATAATACAACAGCGGGAGGGAATGACATTTTTTTTTAAATTAAGTTCTTCTTGTTTACACACTAAAACAGGTGGCACCATTTCTATTGTACTTTAACCCTATACCATACCCATTCACATTACGATTTTAACACAGAGCCACAGTAATATTTGTTGTATGTCATGTTTCAGCAGCTAGAAAGAAAAAAAAAATAGTTTCAGTTTCTTGCTTACATAGTGAAGAGATGTAATTAACTAGCATTGTACGTTTTGCAGATATAGTTGCCAAGTACGAGTCTAAATATGTGGCCAGCTATGAATTACCAATATATTCCGAAGTTTCTGTTCCCCAACTCCAAGATAAAACATGTTGCATATATTTGCAGACTTGTCTTCAAAGCAAAGTTACAAAGAGTCCATTCATAAATTTCCCTAAAGCTTCCTGTCAACATCTGGACACTCTGACGTGATCAATGTGTCTGATGTCTTTTTTCGTTTTGAGAAATGCAGTATGCAGAATTAGCATAGGCTTAGAATGCAGTGTTTGCACTACAGAATATAATATGTTGTTATTCAGTTAAAGTGATAAAAAGCTGAGAATGATTTAGATTTGTTAAAAAATAGGAAAAAAAGTCTGTGATTAGCTTTAGAATTAAAAGTGATCACTTAGGAAAAGTCTGGAGGACTATGCTATTGTTATTGTCTTACTGTTATAAAATGTATATTTATCCTCAGAAAGAGTTTGACAAGCGATCATACATCATCAGGCCCTCACAATAGAAGACTCTGTCAAGCACATACACTTAGAGGACATTTTCAGAGATCCTGTTGGGTAAGCAATTCAGCCCCGAGTCCAGAATTTTGCATCCACAGTTCAGAGGGACGCCAACTGGAAAACATGTGATCTCGTTTTCTACCCAACCCAGGAAGCCCCATCCCTTCTGGCAGGCTACTATAAAATCTGGCTAGCTACTAGATGTATGCGTTCAGTTTAGGACCCACAATTGAGGAAGAAGGAACTCCAATTCAGTGTTGCTTTTTTGTTCCTTTTTCCTTTGACCATGTCAGAGGCCATAATTTTGCACCATTACTTGATCTGTATTTTCAATTCGATCAAATATCATGTAGTTACCAGGCCAGTATTAGCCAAATGACTCTTTTTATTTTTATAATTGTAATACAGAAAAATCATAGCTGTTCAGTTCTAAATTTTGTTAGGATAAGTAAAAGTATAATAAGTAAGTGTGTAATAAGATTCATCACTTTCTATATAAATTTCTCACTACAGATAAATTGGTAACCACAGGCATAGTTATTTGATAAAATGACACATTTCAGATGTTTACGATTCTTCTAATAGTGAAACACTTATGACTTTTTATTTACCAAACAGATTTTGAAAACACAATGAGAATTAAACAATACAGAATAGATTTCCATAGTGCATGTAGGAATATGGGATGTACTACACCATAAGAGGCAAAGAGAGTTAGCACAGTAAAATAAATAATGAGAAGAAAATGACCTATGAAATCATGATAGAAACTGTTGATAAATGATGATTGACAAGTTTAAATAGCAATACTAGCAAGTTCAATTTTGCTTGGTTTAATATTAGAACAAAGAAAAAACCTTTCCTCATTTTATTAGGAAGGTTGTTTTGCCTTGTTAGGCTTACTTTTTGTTTGTTTGTTTTCTGCTCATGTAGCTATTTCAGAGGATTTCAATAGGAACTTGTTGTTCTAACCCTAACCTCAGCACAACTTGATTTGGCAGTTCCCTGGCTCCCTCCCAATGATCCTGCCTGCACCTGCTCTAGGGTGTTGGGTGTTTTTTCCAAAACTTTGCCTCAATGAAGGAACACCAATAACTTTCATTCAAGTCATTTTTTGTTTTGTTAATGTTGCTATTAGGCATGAGTGATTCCAACTAAATTAACTGTGCCTCTAGGTTGTTGAAATCGTGGAAATGTTTGGGTACATGCAAAACTCAGCATGATGCATTGAATTCAGTGGAGAAGGAGGAATTGAACTAGTAGGACTGGTTTGATCCATGCATGTGCAATTAGCAATACAGCATTGCAGTAAGTCAAAACAAACCATATAGGAGCCCAAGTTTGACTGTGACACCTCTCAGAGTAGTAATAACAACAAATGTTGTTTTACTGTTTACATCTGTCTTCTATCTTCTATCTTCTTTATGGAAGGTAAGTGTGAAGCATCTGCATGAAACAAAAAAGAAGTGGCAGCTGCGTGCAGCCAAGACTTCAAAAAAATGGAACAAGCTAATTCTATATCATCACAGCGTGAAACAACCAATTAGTGCCCTGAAGACTAGAACTCTGTGAATGCAGGGGGATTAGTATTATATACTCTGCGCCAGTGCTTGATGTGCACTAGATAGCAGGGTGCATAACATTCTTAATCCAGTCAGCTAATATACCCCTCAAATGATTTAAATCTTTTTTAAACACATGCAGGGTGCAAATCTGGCTAGAAAGCTAATCAGGTAGTGGCATGCTTGTGAAAAACAGATCAGGCAGCACGGTAAAGTGTGAGGTGAAGTACAATTATAGTACAGTATGCATAATCGTGTAGTGATATCCCCATTCCAACATAGATGGATATCATACTGACCTCACAAAGCATCATGGATCAGTAGGGAAAAAAAGTTTGTTTAAGTGAACTAAGTAGCAGATTTTCAGGATTTTTTTTTTTTTAAACAAGCTCACCTGCTAACTCAGCAAATTTGATATGAAAAACACTTTAACGTATTTTGACAATCAACCCTAGTTGCTATGTATAAAGTATCCATTTAATCCATGATTATATGTGAAGTTTTCTGTTGACAGCACCAATCCTCCTCTTTTGCTTACCAATGATATCATACTAGTAGTAGCAGCAGCAGCACTATCACATGTACAGAATACACTTGAATGTCTGACCAACATGCATTGTCATAGAAGGAGCAAGAAAAATAAAAGGGGAAACTGGGGTGCCTTTCATGGAATTGCATTGTGCTTCATGTGCCTTTGGAAAAGCCATTTAGAGAAGTTTAAAGGCTTTCTTCTTTTTTAGTGTTTTAGTACTTCCTCTATAGTGATTTTGACCATTTGGCTCATTGAATTTGCTTTGTCTAATGATTTTGTTACTTGTGTCTATGCTTTTTCCGATTGTTCCATTTTACCTTGAAATTGCATTTTGATTTTTTTTTATTCTAACCTGTTGTAGGGGTTCTCTCCAACATACTTCTTTGAATGTACAATAACTTCAGTGTTCACTGTGCCTGTTGAGTGAGACAAAGCTAAACTATAGTCTTAATTGCTAGGCCTTCCTCATCACAAATGCCATTTGTGGGGGTTCACACAAAGCGGTCATGCACCTGTGAAGATGTAAAGCATCGGAGTACCAAAGGAAAAAAACAGACATATGAAGATTACATATCGACCACTATTTGGGTCTTGAACTCACTGTCTTGGAGTCACTGTGTCACTTTGCCAATATCCTAATAGATATGGCTACAAATTTTTAATCATCTTATATAATACGCTACCGTGGCTGTCCATTTGTCTGTTCATTTGTCTGTCCAGGATTTTCATCTGTAGCTCGCAAACCGTTTGAACTATTGACCTGAAATTTGGTACACATATACTACATGACATCTACTATCCGCGTTCGGGGAGATGATTGACCTCCAAGGTTATTCCTTTATTTATTTTTATTTTATTTTATTGTAGAATCAACTCTCGGCAGCGGCCAGCAGGGTGGCACATGTGTACGGGCGCCGTTCTCATTCCCTACCACCTTCGCCGTCACTTCCCCTACCTCTTCATATCTTAAATCATTCTTGAGGCAGATTGAAGACTTAAGTGCCAGCTTAAGTGAAAAATTAAGGAAAATGTGCTAAGTAATTGCAACACAAACACTGACTTAATCTGTTTTAACGCAAAAAGATGCCAATGAAAGAAGAGAAAAGAAGAGCTGCTCAGGAAGCAGTAAGCGCATCAACCTCTGAGCAAACAAATGCTAAATGTAAAGAGAAAGAGTATGAAAACTATGAATGCTCAAATCAAGTGTATTCACTGCATGTTATCGTGCAGTGTACAGCTACTGGTGTTTAATAATTGTTTTTTTTAGCCATTTTGTACGTGGGTCATCTGATTAAAGAGTATTATTTTTTTTAACTAGCTAAATAAAAAAGTTTTATAATCACATGTATACTAAAAACAGATTAGGGAGAAACAAGAAGTATACATAAGTTCATATAGGGTCACCTGATAGAAACTGCCCACTTGTCGAACATAACCCGCCACTTCAGTGTCTTCTGAATTGACTTTCCAGTAGAATCGATCTGCTTTTTTGTACTCCTCCACTTTGGACCATGGGACCGTTGGCAGAAATCTTTCGGTCAGTGGGGCGGCTACTATAACATCAAGCTGTCCACTGTAAAGCAGTACCTGATTTAGGAGCAAAGAAAGATTAAATTAACAGTTAGGTTACCACAATTGAGAGTTTCCTTGCCTGGCTGTACCTTCTAGTCTGTAATCAGCATTTTGTGGCAACATAAAGCAAGAGTATGCTGACATGGCAGATAACAATTTTTAGCAGTAGCTTCTTCCCACTGGCACTGCTGACATTATTTTAAAAATTACTCTATATAGTCATCTTTTTTGGGATTTTACAGAATAATTTTCGAATAATTTTCAGATTTCTTTTCTTTTTATATCTTAGCCACCTTGTTGTTTGTGTAGCCCTCCAAACATCAGTAACAAGGGAAATCTCCTTAATTTAAATACAAAAAATTATATTTTATGTACTCCAGGTAGAAAGTTTACCCACTGAATACTTTACAAACCTGTTTTCCCTGCAACAAGTTGAAAAAAAAATAGAAGACTACTCAGGACTTAATATAACAAAGTGCAGAATTGAAAAAGTCTTTTCATTCAATGACCGCCATTACAGAAGTGACAAGCCTGATCTGAGACACAGAGTAATGGTTTTGCAAAAATGCTAGTTTTAACAAATTACTGACAGTTTGTGGAACTGAATAATTTTAAATAGGAAACTGTAAATAACTTCTTGTTTGTATTTTTTATTATATCAGAAAGATTACAGTTTAATTTGTGAAGCACTCAGGCAGTGACTTTTTAAAGCTCATTTGGTTTTACACCCAGCCATGAAAACATATGAAAGACTTTTAATTTTATCAGTTTATTATATATTTTACAGGCATCAAACCTCAAAATATGTAAATGATTCTCACAAAAACCAATTTCCAAAATGAAATATATCCTTTTTCAAATTGATTAAAGATGAGTATAAAGTGTCGTTATTATGCAAATGACTGAAAACTTCTGATCTGTTAGATTAATAATATTATATTTAACATAAACATTATAATATAATACATAATATATTTTCTGTATGGATAGATTGCTGAGTCACATAGGCTGTTTATATAAAGCTTCTGTAATTAAAATAGTCAATCCTACTCTTAGCATAGGCTTAAGGAGCAAACTTAATTTATTTATCTATTACTGAAACTTTTCTATGATATTAAAAAGGTTTTTCAAATGGTCCTCCAATGTAAAGTTCAGTAATATACAGTAAATGCATTATATATGTTTAATATTACATTTTGTTTAGGTACAAAGCTCTGTGAATGTTGTTGAGAATATGTAGCCCATGAGCATGGAATGATGGCAAAAATTTTACAGGGAAAACAAATTTGCTTTTCAGGGAATCGTTTTTCATACAGATTACACTCTTTTTTCCCAGTGATCCAGTGACCCCAATCTCTGACATTCTACAGTTTCCTGTTTGGGGAAATGGTTAGACAGCAGGCCAAGCTATTCTAGACTTTGCACAGGCCCAGCTGCAAATATGTCTAGCTGAACTTGCTTTCTGGTATTTTGACCGATTGCTATCATTTAAAAAAAAAAAAAAAGTCTAGTACAGCTGCTAATAGTAAATTCACATCTGTTCAGATGTATATCTTAAGAAAATAGGTTCTATGGTTACATCTTCATAATCGTCTAAGGAAATACTCTTCATAAATATATAGAGCCAGAAAAATTAACCCGAGGCATAACAAGCAATTCTCTATTTTCACCATATTGAAAATATTAAAAGTCTTTTCACTTCTTTATGGATAAAATGCTTTTTAAACAATATCTCTTGTTGAAAGTGAAAATGTTTCCATTTAGGAATTAAGATTTCTTAACAGTTACACTAGCAACAAGAAAATATTTATATCCTGTTATTGCATACCTGAATACTATGGGCTCCTTCAAAAGTCTAGATTTTACTATTTATTAAAATCTCTCAGATGGTTAAGATACCATGTTTTCCCGAAAATAAGACCTACTCTGAAAATAAGCCCTAGCATGATTTTCAGGCTGCTCTGTAATACAAGCCCTACCCGAAAAATGAGCCCTAGTAAAGATCGTCAGCTGAAAGGTAAGGCGCCTAAGGCCAGGTTTATACTTTACGCGATGCGACTCGTGTGCCCGAAACATCCATTAAATTCCGAGGACACCTTGACACAATATCTCTGAAAAGGGTGTTTAATGATTACATCCATCAATTCAGAGATGCACCCATTCTAGCAGCATCGGCGCAAGACAAACAAAATCTCTGGATGGGGCATCAGCACATCGCAAGTTGAACACAAGCACACATACACTGGCGTCATTGTAGCTTCACCAAATCCCCAAACCTTCATGTCTTTGGATGGAAAACTTAGCACACTGTGGAAACCCACCAGGAAAACATGCAAACTCCAAACAGGGATCACAAGGGACTTGACTCCCTGAGAGACAGCAGTGCTACCGCTCTTCCACCGTGCCACCCCATATGTGTAAATATTAGCAGTATTCATTATTTAAACAAAGTTAATGATTTATCTGTAAAATGTAACATACATATTTTCAATGTATTCATCATGAAAGTGATATCAAGTATATATCTAAGAATTTTAAATGTGCAGAGAGCTGGAATATTATAAATTTAATGTGTTCTGTGTGGCGATGCTGCTAGTCGCTGCTGTCAGGTCAGGAGGAAGCCCCAGAAGCGCGTAACGATTTAACAACTGGGTCGGTTTTAAGATGATGTTTACAACAGTGTACTTTAATGACAAAGTAAACTACGAGGTTAAAGAGGACAGTTTAAAGCTGAAATTTCCACTTTAATCACAAAATAGACATTTTCATTATGTCCTTATTTTTTTTTTCTCTGTGGCTCAAATACGTCACCATACATACATTCTGATGGTATTGTAAAGGTGCAAAAAAAAAAAAGATGGCACAGAAGATGGTATGTGAGACTTTTAAAATGTATCATGTCATTACTTTGGGGAATATGCGACGCTTGAATATCAAAGCACCGTGAATGCATTTGTATGTCGCCATTTTGCTTCACTACATCAAACCATTCATCAAACATCGAAGCAGACACATTGATCCTGGAGGATCCTAAAAGCAGCTGGAGTAGCAAGAAGTTCAGGCTGAAATTCAGGGTTTGAATGTGGAGAGTTAGAACAATATTCCAGAAGAAGATGACATGACTGAATTTGGATAAATGTTTATTGTTGTGCATGAATAAAATATAAGATATCCCCTAAAAATAAGCCCTAGTGCATCTTTTGGAGCAAAAATTAACATAAGACCCTGTCTTATTTTCGGGGAAACACGGTGTGTAGGATAAAATTAGTGTTAGGGACAAACGATGAAAAGAATTTATGATAGCATTTAATGTAATGTAGTCTCAAATCCATATATATTATATGAACTGTCTGGTAAAAGGCAAGATGAAACACTTGTAATTAAAGATACATCCCCAAAATCCTATGAGGTTCCTCAAAAGCCTTTCTCACCAGAAGCCGATAACCGCATGTTAATACTTAACATAGCTGAGTCAGCCTTTTAAGTATCCATAGCTTAGGAAGCAGTTTGGCAGTGGAATCTCACTGATATAAAGTGTTGAAGACAAAGCCCAGATTCACCTCACATCTGATGTGGTATCATATTCAGCTCAAACCAGACAGATCTTAAAAATGTTATACCTTTTGTAGTTTCTTGTGCTTTTGCGCTAAAACTACAAGGAAAATGACCAAGATTTACTACTTCTCCTGGAATAAATTTATTCCCAGTTATCAATTTTCTATCTATTTTTGAAAACACATAAATCAATCAGAACACACAGAATAGCAATCTTAACATAAATGTCTGATTTTTACAGAGATACTGTATTCATTGTATTTAGTCGGGAGGATCCATATTACTAACTGAGAATGGTAAACCGGATGGACACAGGGACATCTGGCCATGGGCCGTGGCCACAAAAGACGTACTGCGCAGGCGCCCCACAATCCCCCCTCCCCCCCCCTTCCAAGCAACGGAAACCGGCCGGATGGAATGCAACGTAAACGCACGAAGCCATTGCACACAAAACGGGACACACACAAAGAAGAGGATTGAGACCCACGACACCCAAAGCCCCCCTCCAGTAACTGAAATAAGAAATGAGGCCACGCGCCCCTAGAACACCAAAAACAAAGGAGTCACACACAGGCACACATAGCACACGAAACGGTTCGCACACAAAAAGGACGATTCAGCCCCACGACACACAAACACCCCCTCCACTAACAGAAATAAAAACTCAGGCAACAACCCCCAGCACACAAAAAAAAACAAGCCGCGAGCGCCACACAAAGCCCATTGGACACGAAACGGGACAGACTACGGACATAGCACGCGAAACGTACACAAAAAGGACGATTCAGACCCACGACCACACTAACGATTGCGCCAGTTAGCTGACAACGCGTTCAATAATAAGTCCACTTTTCATGAAAATTCATTGGGATTAATGAATGTCATTTGCAATCATTGTCATTCACTTAACTTCCCTGAAGAAACAAATGGCAATACAAGTAATGAATTTACACGTTGTTGTCAAAAAAGTCAAATTACACTGCCTCCTTTACATTCATATCCTGCATATCTACAGAAGCTTCTAACTAACGAAGTACCTGAAAGTAAAAAGTTTATGAACTGCATTACATCCTACAATAGTTCATTTGATTTTGCATCTACCGGAGTAAATATCAGGTCACCAAAAGGCAATGACCCATACTGCTTTCGCGTATGTGGACAAATATTACATCGCATTGGAACAGTGCACCCTGAAACAAATCAAGAACGCAAATATGTACAAATCACGTCGGCACCTACAAAGCGCTTCTGAAACCACGGAAGAAAAAATGTCTCGGCTCCAAAAACACATGTCACTCCTTATTCCAAATACCGGTCCCAATCACAGAAACATCGGTATCCACTATGACAATGCACAGTAACAATGCACGTGACATCCGTCTTGCCACACTATTAATTATAGATGAATGTACAATGGCATCCAGTCACTTACTCAACACCATTGATAAACTTCTACAAACGTTGATGAATAATAATATTCCCTTTGCGGGAAAGGTACTTTTATTAGGAGGAGATTTTAGACAGTGCTTAACTATTACTCCACTTGCAATGCGCTCAGCTATTGTTCAGTCCACCTTAAAATAAGCGGACAATTGGGATTGCGTTGATGAATAATAATATTCCCTTTGGAGGAAAGGTACTTTTATTAGGAGTAGATTTTAGACAGTGCTTACCTATTGCTCCACATGCCATGCGCTCAGCTATTATTCAGTCCACCTTAAAATACACGACGACGTCATACATAAACAACAAGAGACCGAAATACAATACATATACAGGCGCGAGACCTGATTGGTGATAATACGAAGAAACGAACAGTCCGCATATTAACAGTGAGTTTGATCCTACTTATTACTTATCCATATTCCTAACGATAAAGATCAAACAAGTCATCAATTCACGATCACGGATACAAAACTAGACGGCTCGAGTAACGGGACCACAAACACGAACCCGCATCAAAAAAAAAACTTCACCTCGGTGCGCTTCTAAAACCGCGGAACAAAAAATGTTACGCGAACAATTGGCATTGCTTTCTAAAGATACACTTGGTACAAAACATGCGATTTCCAGATCCCGAATATAACAATTGGTTATTACAACTAGAACATTGCACACTCACCAATACAGATGGACTTCATCCAGATATTATTACAATTCCTCAACCCTTCATCTGCGACGACTTACTTACGGAGATATTTGGAACAGCGGTCTCATTAGACCAAATGCCCCTTTTAACACAACGAAGTATATTATGTCCAAAAAATATTACTGTTGATCACATTAATAACCAGGTCATTTCATTACTTCCTGGAGAGTCACACCTCTTTCTAAGCTCTGACAAAGTTGACTCTGATGACGACAATGACCATCTTAATTTCCCCTTAGCATATTTGCACACTATTAACCCAGCCGGATTACCACAACACAGTCTTAGCCTTAAAAACGGAACAATACTCATGCTATTAAGAAACCTTAACACTAAACAGGGTTTATGCAATAGTACACGTTTAGTCATCTACACCATAACACACAATGTTATTCAAGCAACAGTTCTTACAGGATCACATGCTAACAATACTGTTCTAATTCCTAGAATTGACCTTACAAGTTCTGACCTGGAATTACCTTTTACACTTAAACGGAAACAATTCCCCATTAAACCTGCCTTTGCCATGACCATCAACAAATCACAAGGACAAACCATGCACAAGGTTGGCATCTACCTATCTGAGCCCGTTTTTGTACATGGACAACTTTATGTGGCCTTCTCACAACTTCGACATTCATCTGACGTTAAAGTTAAGGTCATAAATGCTCCATGCCAAGGAAAACTCATTCAAGGACAAGACACCATCTTTACTACTAATGTTGTTTACAAAGAAATTTTCCAATAAACCTTTACACTGTGCCAAACACTTTATTGTTTGCTTCCTATCTGCGTCATCTACACCTTCACACTATGCTATGTCTCATTCATACATCACGCTCTTTGTAATTTCCCAACACCAGGGGTTGGCGAGCGAAGCGAGCAGGGGGCGGAGCCCCCTAGTATATATATAAAATAATGAAAGCATACAACTGTACATGTACTTAAAATTTTTTAAATATATTTTTCTTTTTACATTCAAATATATATTTTATAACAAACAAACAAAATTTCTCACTTGATATTTATTTATACAAAAGACTATTCACTGTGAGACATTGTAAAGGCATATGGTCTTCGGCATTAGGGAGCCCCAGTAGCGTTTCTTGACACACAACTGTTGAATCATTAGTTTGTTATAAGTACTCAATGATAGTTTGGCAGAGAGATGTGAAACATTGTTCATTTTGGCTATTAGTTTTGTCTTAATTTTTTTCCCTTTGCTACTACCTCCAGCGGGTCAACAGTGTGTCCCAAAACTAAACCTGCCTTCTTAATTAGCTTGTTGATTTGGTGGGCCTCTCATTAAGTGCCGTTACCAGTCCAGCACACTACAGCTTCCTAAGAACAAAAAAATCGGGAGTGGTCTCCCCTAGACTTTCTCGTATACTCACATATGGGAATGGATATTTGAGGAGTAAACTGCAAGACAATGATTATATTTTATATTTTGTACATTAAAGAACCATCAACAACAAATCAAATTAATAATATATTGAATAATTATAATATAAGTAAAGTTGAATAACTTGGACTCTGCAAGTCCATGAATTAAAGGTAAAGTACCACTTCCAGTTAATGGCAGTAGCCCAAAAGTTGATAGAAATCTGTTTTGTACCAAATACTTATATGCAAAATGTGAAAGTGTACTCAAGTTGTCGTGTTTACACACACACACACACAGACATAATTACAAAAATGGTGTTTTTGGGATCAGGGAGGTCTAAAACGTTGAGATTCATCAAAATCTTGAAATGGAATTTTTGGACGATTACAATACTTTCCCTATACTTCATACACGAGAAAGTAAAAAGAGATGGCTCAGCCCTTTCTTATACAGTTCATCTGTGTTACTAGTTCAGTCCATTAATGTGGACCCCAATTACTATCAGTGTAGCACCTCCATATCCACTCCCTGAAAAGTGACCAGGCATATAGCCCTTTGACGTGCTGTAAGTCAATAACCTGTTCTTTAGTTTTGCCAATATTAAGTTGTAGATAATTCTTTCTGCACCAGGGAACAAAGTTCTCCACATGATTTCTTTACATAGCTCCCTTATCAGTACACTACATTAGATAATTTTTCCAAGTGACATGACCTGGAATTACATTTATAGTCCAAGGTGTACAGAATAAACAGAAAAGGATACAGGAGTCTTCCTTGTGGTGCTCTAGTGTTGCTGACATCCACTTCACAGACACATTCCTTGAGTCTCACAAACTGTGGTACGCCTGACAGATGGTCCATGACCCAGGACAGCACAGGCTCATATACCTGTATATCATTGGACTTACCCTTTAATTGGGATAACTGAATAGTACCTAAGTGGCCTGAGGAGAGCACTCATGCAGTTACAAAACCCAAAAGAACATCAAGAAAAGGCAACAAGTACAAAAATTACAGCCATTACAGCTGTGAGATGTCATGCTGGCCTTGCAAAACATCATGGAGCACTGGGGAAAAAATGCTTGTTTAAGCCGCAAGGCGAATTGCGAATTTAGAAGAAAACCTTTGTTAAACAAAGTCACAGGTGAATACAGAATATTCACTGCAAAAAAAAAAACACCTTTGGTAACACTATTCTAAACTATTCTAGAATATAGACTTTTACTTGTTCCCTTTGCTACTATGCACGATAAAATACAATAGGTCTGAAAATTACACAGATACTTATTACACAGCTTCTCCATAATCTTTCAGGTAGGACAATATCTATTATGGCAACACCCTCACAATATAATGTTAAGAATTTATGTTGTAAAAGTATTAATTGTTCACACCTGTGAAGATGAAGTGAACTCCCCGGAAATGGAGATGTTAGATGCCCTGGTTATACAAAATGTAACTTAGTTCAGTCTTTAAGGTCAGTGGTATGACTGGCCTATGTATGGGTTTATGAATGTGAGTGCTAAGATCTAATCCAATTTTTAGTTAGTTAAGGGTATTATTCATTTACACAATCATTTTTCAGTTTCTATCTAATGGGCATGGTAAGAGACTGTTACTATGGGCTTAATTCCATCATTTGTATTTGAGGGGATTTACTAAATGTTTACATTGATTTACACATAGCCCATTTGTTGTTATGTGACACCATCCCACACAAGGCAACCATGATGTACACAGACCTATTATATTTAACCATTTTCATTTTAAACAAAGTCAAACACAAAATGGGTATTCGGATTTATTATAGTTCAATCTGGTGGTACGGTGATTACCTCTGTTGCCTCATAGATCCAGATATCCTTTGATTCAAATCATGTGTCTGGTCATTATCTATACATATTCTCCCAATATCTGTGAGGTTTTCTTTTTGCCAAGTATTCAATTTTTCCTCCCATATTCTAAAGACCATGCTTGTTAGGTTAATTAAATTGGTAAGGCCCTGCACGAGTGTGAGTGGGTCTCGCAGTGGACTGACACCCTGTTCAGCCTTGTTTCATGCCATACCTAATGCTGCCAGAAGAGGCTCCATTAATTGTTGACACTGCTTTGGATTATGTGATTTTTTGAGTTTTATGTTATGACTTATTGAACACAATACATTAAAAAGATTTTGAAAATGTTTTTAAAGTAATTTTCTCTCTTTAGAGTTACTATTTTTATTATAATTACATTATTTTAAAGTTAATTCATGAACCATAAACAATTTAAAGATGTAGGAAATAAGCAGCAACTTTCATCTTAAAGACAAGCTAGACACAATTTTGACGGGTGACTGTAGTAAAGCCTCAAATTTCACTTTATCTAGATTAAAGTGAAAATCACTGCAAGCTGTATTCCAAGAACACATGTGGCTGAAGTTTTACAAGCTGTTGAGCAAAATTTAACAGTGACTGCAACTACAAATGTCAAAATGTCACCTAATTTGGGGATTCTTTTCCTTATATCATGAAATAAATCAATGTAAACTGATTTAGTTCTCAGTTAATCAGCAATATTTGCTCTAATTTATTTTAAAACTCTAAATGAGGTAAAAAATAATTTAATGATAGAGAATACATTAAAAATAATGCACTTTACATCCATTTTATGACAAAATAATACTGTAAATGTAACTAAACATTACAAAGAAAAAAACACCACATATCTCATTCTTATTTCATTGTACAGTATTATGAAAATTACTGTCTGATTCTTTTTTTTCAGTCAATCTAATAACAATGTGTTTTAAAAGGCCTTACTGAGATGATAAAAACCAGTTGTACTATATTTTTGTAATCCTTACATATAACTTTTTCTGTTTATTAAAAAAATATATATATGTGTGTGTATATCTATGTATATAAAATGACAAGCGCTGTGTTGGTCTGTCAACATAATTACTCACAAACAACTTCAGCTAAAGCCCTTCTCTTGGTCTTAACCTAAAGCTGATGACGAGATATACACTGGTAAAGCAAAAAATGTGGCTAAGCGGCCACCTCCAGAAAGTTATCAGGGCTTGTGTCTTTCCTATGGTAAATAGGGTAATTAATCAAGAATGTGACAAGACAAGAAAAAGGACAGGAGCAACATCTGCTGAGCATGAGAGAAATTGCAGAAGCCAGTTACATGATAGGAAAATGAATGACAGTTGCGGTCTCCTCTAATCATCAAGCATACGCAGTGTGGCACTCTGCTGGGGCTGGATCCTTGATCTTGGGATGACCAAAGTTCCATGCGTTTCCTAGTATAAATATGCAAGGTGAAAAAATGGGAGTAACTTCTCAAAGGGTGATGAGATCCGAAAAACCAGACTCCAAATTCCTTTGAAATGTATACCACATTATGTGGATACATGAATCAGTTAGTCTTTTCTTAAACTTTGATTATTTTTAATAATCAGAAGTTGGCAAAATTGATTATGAACACTTTTATTTTAAATTGTTTTGACTTGAGTGTAGTTTTTGTCTACATCTTACGGCTTTTAATATGTGTGGGATTCTGTGACAATGCAGTTTTCCCTTGGAACCAATTAATTCTCCCGCCATTTAAAAACACAAGCTTGCTCATTTGTATTGACTACAGAATTGAACACTGTAGTGCTTTATTATCTGTCTATTCAAATCTTTTTTTTGTTACCCTGCAGTTAGTTCAACACAGCTATAAAATATTGCTGTAGACCTGCAGTATTTGTGATTCTATATTCGCTTCTAGTTAACCTTAAGAAACAATTTAAAAAATTCTCCTTTTAACATGTAACATTTGAAATGGCTTACTTTCTCTTTCAAGTTAAAGAACTCATTTAACTCAGTACTACAGCATATACATTGTAATTACAAGATGCACACCTTCTTATAATTCCAACCATAAGTACAGCAAAAGTAACGTGAAAGAAGTGGTGTCTCTGCATTAAGGGCAACTGGGACACAACCCTCCTTTTCCTAGAATATGGCACAGTTGTGCAAAAAATAAATACGTAGTAAATAATATTGTTAAAATGTAGAAGCAAACTAATCTTCATCATCATGATCATTTCTTTCTAATTTTATATAATATGCTCAATGCAATTTCTTATCTAGAAAACTATTTCCTTTGAGAATGTTTACTTTTCTTTGTGCCTGGCATTGCTAACTAGTTTTTGGGTTGCTTTGGCAGGCCATTCGACCTGTAATGTTCTATGCATATCTTTGTGCATGCATGCAAACATGTATCCTGTACCTTTCAGATCTGCTTCTGGGGTTGAAGAACAGAGCCCTTTTAAGCGATACTGATTGATTTTTTTTTCTGATGCAATTTATAGTGCAAATGAACTTGCTCACATTGTAGTTTTGCAGTAGTAATCATTGTTTCCTCTTGGGGACAAATAAAGTGCTATGTATCTACCTATCAATGTACTTATCCATCAACATGAATCTAGTTGATTAGTTATGTACAATATGACTTGCCACTTTGTCCAATGAATAAAAATTGGAAATTTATGAATATTCATTGCATTTCAGTTGTTAATTTTGAGTAGTTGCATCACTGGTGTTTGTAACAGAATACATTGTGTAACAGAGTATCTCTCCCTTGCTCCCTCACATAAGGTTTACTGGAGGCTGTTTCCTTCCTTGACTGCCCTCCAACATCACTACAACTGCTGTAATCCTCCATGACTCCTTCCATGCAGTTCTAATGATCTTTTTCTTGCAGTGACCACTGTCTCTACCTTTATGCTGCCTCACACTGCTCACTTGAGTTCAAAGGCTACACCATCTGCACTCACACTCCCCTACTCAATGAGCCAATCCAGGTCTTCTAAGACAGCCACATACTCAGGCCTGATTATAATAACCAACCATAAGATCATTAACAGTCTGAAATGCTCTACCTATTAATGAGATGACCCATCATTTCATATCATTTACTAATGGCTGAAGGTGCATTATTTTTGAGTAGTTCTTACTTGTTCATAATGATTGTACAGCTTTGAGGTTAATTTTCCCTAGAATCAATGCAGATTAAAGCTTTATATATCCCTTTTTAGTTATCAGTAAGCCTCCTTTTAATATATTTATACATAACCATAAATTTTAATTATTAGTATGAAAAGCTTTTAGAGAAAATCTGAAAAAGTTTATTTGAGTTCATAGTTATTTATGTAATTATATTGTATCCAGTACATGTTGTTTTTGAGCTTGGCCTATCTCTATTTTATAGTACGTTGTTTCATGCACTTTTCTTGAATGGCACTTTGTTTAATTTTAAACACGTATTTGTAATGTGTGCAGTGCTCTATGCGCTTAATTGGAAAAACATATTTTTAATGATCTTTGCATTTCAGCCTTGAGTTTATTCTGTTTACAATTACTGCACAAAATATTAACTTCACCAGCTAAATTATCTTGCTCGTTTGAAGGCTAATTTTACAATGCTTAAACAATAAAAAGTTATAACAAAAAGCAGATGTAGTGTAGTTTAAAATCCTGTGTGAAAGAACTTTATCAAGCGTATTCCACCGTGATTGGATGTAGAGCAAATATTCGTAAGTTTTACAAACATTTAAAGGTGCACCTTTAGACTGGATTTTACTGATGCAAATCAGCATAAATATTGAATCTTATTTATTTAAAGGACAGAGAGACATATCAAAATCAAATAATAATAATAAAAGAAAAAGAGTGAAAATAATTAAATATTGAAACAAGTTTATAAATAGATAAATAAAATTTCACTCCCTCATTGGATCTTGACATGGACATGGAGCTTTCATTCTTGTAGCCATGTTAGCTGCTCTTGGTAAGTGTAAACATCAGTCCAAAAATTACCCCCCCTGCGATTTATTTTCTGTTAAATGTATAAAACAATATAACAACAAAACACAATCCAACAAAAAACAACACCAACACAAATACAAGAATATTTCTAAAATAATACATGAAACACAATAATTAACCCCCACCCGACTTACAGACCTATAAAACGAGAGCTCCTAAAGAGGTTCTTAATACAGAATAAAAAAGCAAATAAAATAAAACTCTACACCACAAGCTTGACGTGTTTACTTTGACTTATGTTAATGAAATGTTTCCATGTTCAGAAAAACTTCTGAGAAGCTCTTCATAAAGCAAATATATATATATTTTCCAGTTTTAGATAGTAAAGAAAATCACTTTTCTACTGAGTTGTAGAAGGTGGGTTAGGATTAGGATTCATCCAGTTAAGCAAAAGAAGTGTGAATGAAGGTATAAAAGAAATCACAACAGACTTTTCATAGCACAATATCACAGTTAAATGATATTAGGATTGATTTTAGATCTTGCACTACAGGGATTTACTGTATAGAAAAAAATGTTGCCCAGAATGGTTTGAGTGCACAAAATTTTAAAACATTGATGTAGTGATGTTGGTGCTTAATGACATTGTTCACAAGTTCTGTGTTGGCCTGGGTACATTTTAGACAATTTTAGATGGCATATACAGTCATATGAAAAAGTTTGGGAATGCCTCTTAATTTTTTGGATTTTTGTTTATTATCGCCTGAGCTTTCAAAGTAGCAACTTCCTTTTAATATATGACATGCCTTATGGAAACAGTAGTATTTCAGCAGTGACATTAGGTTTATTGGATTAACAGAAAATATGCAATATGCATCATAACAAAATAAGAGATATTACATCAATACTTAGTTGAGCCTCCTTTTGCAAATATAACAGCCTCTAGACACCTCCTATAGCCTTTGATGAGTGTCTGGATTCTGGATGGAGGCATTTTTGACTATTCTTCCATACAAAATCTCTCCAGTTCAGTTAAATTTGATGGCTGCCGAGCATGGACATCCTGCTTCAAATCATCCCATAGATTTTCAATGATATTCAAGTCAGGGGACTGTGACGGCCATTCCAGAACATT
>NC_041406.2:49464128-49489128 GCF_900747795.2 Erpetoichthys calabaricus | reverse complement strand
AGTGAGCTGTGGGTTAGCTCATGTCTCAATGTCTGGAATCCATTAGTAGATGTGATCAGCAAGAATCTAGTCACAAAGAGAACTTTGATGCAATTTAACCAGGAGGTTCAATGGATCTGACAGAGAAGTACCTATTGTGAGCAGGTAGCAAAGCTCATCTCTAAGGACTGGTCTGTAATAATTATTACACCAGGAACTTTAGCGCAAAAGAACAAAATAAAAGAACAGTAAGAATAATAGGATAAAGTCAAAACCAGGAAGGAAAAAATACCCAAAATCAAAAACAATAATAATCCAAAATCTAAGTCATAAAATAATTGCTGCAAAATATTCTGATTGCCTTAAATACCTTTCCCTATACAGTACACATACTAAGATTCTCAAGGTTTTATGAAGTTCTGTCTTAGAATTTTGGATGCTGGTGTTTTCACACTGTCATCTTAAATAGTAGCAGTGGAAATTAAATCACAACTCAAGCAAAGCTCAAGAAATCATGTACCCATGAATTCAATCTCATTAGAATAATGCGAATACAAACTAGCAGCAGGATAACAATAATTCAAAACAAAATTTTAAACTTAAATAACAAGTCCCACATTTATAATGTATACTGAAAATCAAAGTAAAACTGAAATCGTTTTATTTTACAAATATTTAACAATAACAAAATCCCAAAGAAAAATTATTAAGCTCAGAAAAAATTACACATAATACAAAAGCTTGACACTAATAGGTGTAAGAAAGAATGATGTAGGTAGTGACTATTCCTGCCCTTTAGAGGACACATGGGCCCAGGTGTATTCATATGGGATCATACTGTTACCTCGGTTTCAGATAGGTAAAAAGTTGCCATTGAGTTCTAGCCCTTTAAGGTCAATTATTGGTAAAGTTCTAGGTTTGTCCCTAGCCCAAGTGCAAGTCTGCCTCATTTCACCTGATAGATGGAAGAGAGGCAAGAGAAAAAGAAAGAGAAAGGTACAAACATTGGGAGAAAGGAGTGCTTAAGTGTGGTTCAAAGTGGACTGGTAAGAATATGCAATGTCCCATTTACGGTAGTTAGGCCCAAATAGACATCTGGATTTGTACCTTTCTGTTCATTTTGTATTTTGTTCATCTATGTTTTCATTTACATTTTGTGTTCATTATGTTATTAATATGACACCCTTTGTGTAATTGTTTTTCTCAATATTTATTTTGAGTTTGAGTTGGCCCAAAGGCACCATCTATTGTTAACAGTGGGCAATCAAATTACAAATTGTTGGAAATCCCTGCAGAACTGGATGTCCATTAATCTGTTTAGCATGAAAACCCATAATTATATTATGTACATTAATTAATGGAAATTGCATCAAATATTTTATATAAAGTTCACTTTGACAGCTTTGCATTTGTTAGAAAATGAAATTGGATGATAGATTCAAAATAGGACATGCAGACCTTTAGTCCTTGACACTCAAATGATTTAAGCATGTTGTTTCAGGCTTCAAAGAATTGTATAAACTTATGTCCCAAACGACAATGTGTAGTGTGCAGAAACAGTAAGCTAACACTGGTAGCCACACACACACATATTATATATATCTTACATCTGTTAAAAGCTGTACCTTATTACCAAAAAATTTTAAGGCCAGAAAACTCTAAACCTGTATTTTAAAAATAAATTATGAGTAATTTTCACGTAACAAGAGAAAAAATAAGAAAAAGTTTACTATTTATACTAAAGACAAAAAAGACAGCATAACACTACATTCTAACATTTTAAAGTTGTGATTCATAAGGAATTCTCAGCAAATCTACATACTGTATGTACACAGGAATCTTTTTGAAACTTTTACAGTATATGACACATTAATGAGGTATCAATAAAACTTACCCGATAATTGTCCATTAGAATAGCTAACCATGGTTTAATGGTTTTCATTACATCCTCCAATAAATGTTTTTCTACTTCAGATCCATCATGGAAAATTAAATTGCCCACATGAATGCTCTTCCTCACTTCAGGCAATGATAAAAACTTGCCAAAAAGTTTCTGATCCTTTGGTTCCTATTAAAACAGACATACATTCTTTTATTAGACATCATCTGACAGGTTATGGCTTCCTTAAAACTAACATCTGTATCTATATATATCTATATCTATATCTATATATATATATCTATATCTATATATATATATATATATATATATATATATATATATATATAAAGTAAATTTTTGGTATACAAGTCAATTCCTGCAATAATAGACAGTAATCTTAACAAGAGGTCTTTAACATCTTAGGTACAACATGCTAGTGGTAATATTTTGTATAAATGGATTCCTCTTCTGCTATCACTGGTTTTTACTCCACCACAAATCTTCACCACTTTATTCACATGCTTGCTGTGAAAGGTAAAGGGGAATAGTTTGGGTGACAATAAATAAAAACAAGGCATAGCTGGGGCAAGTAAGTGACAGTATATATGCAATAGTGATGAGTGGGCCCCTCCAAATTTGCTTTTGCCTTTATCTCAGCGAAACGTACTGAAGTCCAAGAAGAAGAAGAATAAACTGACTTAATTATGAGTGAATTATAATGGTGCAGTGGTCTTTTAAGTGTCCCTGAGGGATAGGGAAGCATTAGCCAACTATGCTGGACCGATTATGGTAGCCAAAAATGTGACCTAAGCGTGAGGCAGCAGTGCTAACCACTGCGCCACCATGCCTCAAACAACTAAAGACAGAGATGAAATAACAACAAACAGAACAAACTGCCACAAAAATTAAAATATATCCATAGCTCACAAAGTTCCAGTCATCAGGGTACTGACTAGCTATGCCATGCATCATTTTTTGAAGTCATCCTACATGCAGCTGGCACATCTTTTTTTTTGTTTCTTATTTATTTGTGTAGATACTTCACACTTCTTCAATCAAGAAGACAAAAACATCTTGTGAATAGTGGTAAATATTTTGTTATTATCATTTCAGAGGGCATCAAGTATTTTCTGACTGTGGAAGGAGGAGGGCTACTTTAAGGTTTGTTTGCCTTGCTACAGTGCCATGTGGCTAAAGGTGCATGCAATGTTGAGTGTGTGAGCGTACAGAGATCAGCCTTAAATACTCGGCTGGAGTGTTAATAATTTCTTGTTATGGTGAACTAATGTACCCTTCAAATGAAATTACCAGGAGTTTTTTTTTTTAAATTTTTTTAAACGCATGCATGATGGAAATTCAGCTGGAGTATTGATCGAGTAGTGATATTATGCATGCGTAAAGCAGATAGGGCAGAAATGTAAAATATGAGGTGGACAGAGCTTACAGTATGCAAGCATGAACGTTTTGTGCATATGTGGTCTCCCCATCCAACATGATTGCTACAGCTCTATGATGTCATGTTGGCCTCGCAAAGCATGATGGGGTGCTGAAGGAAAAAAGTTAGTTTAAACAGGCCACACAGCAAATTTCCAGGAAAATACTCAACTTTCAAGGTCACCAGTGAACACAACATATTCGCTTCGAAAAAAACACTTTGGTGAATTTCATAGATCAAAACTAATGTTTAACAACAACAACAATAATACATTGTGCAATGCAATAAACACTGACAAAGGGACAGGCAAAATCCTATCCAGCTTCTAATTGTATTATACCGTTTAGGCAGTATGAATCATAGCCACCTACTGTGCCTCAGTCTTATTTATTTATGTTTGGTCTGTTGATTTTATGATATTGATCAGTTTGTATATCTGATGCTTATTTTAATAAGCTTATTGAATATTTAGAAAAAAATTAATATTAAAAAATGACACTATTCAAATAAGTAAAATCATATACTTTAAAACACACCGCAAAATACTCCAACTAAACAAAAATACATAAAAAACAATGTGTTTAAAACCAATCAATATAAAAAAATGATAAATTCTGGAAACAATTATTATTTATCAATTAAAATATTAAGCTGTTAAAGAATAATTAAAAATAAAAAAATTCTCCAATATCACAGATGCATGCTGTTAACAGGAGTAATAGCAAAGATGAATTCTGAACTGGCATTCTTTAATGAAGACTTCAACTGATGAGATGTAAACAAACATGAAAAACTCAAAACTCTGACTGGAACTTTAGTACATTAAGTGGCTATCAAAGATTTTTAATTGACTAGAGACAAAAAAAACTATTAATATTCAAGATGTTTATCCAAGAAAAATGTACAATAAATAAATCTAGATAAAATATGAATACTCAAAGCCTTAAGTGTTTTGTTCTTTATCTCTGTCATCTAGTACTTGATATGTAATAGAGCTAGCTAAAGCAGAGCTTTGTTTATTTCTTGAAGATGTATGTGTATATTTTGAAGGAGCAAGCGAAACACTACAACTGAGTACTGCTATATAATTTATGTGCCTCCACCCTGCATTGTTTACAGTGTGATACCATGTTGTAACCCTGGTGATCTGAAATGGCAGCCCAAACTGCACAAAGTTAGGGGTAAAATAAAAGCTGTAGTGTGTGTGAGAGGGGGTAGTGTATTGGGTTTCTTACATGTTGGGACACTATTGCACACCGTATGTTTGCATTTTGGCATTTTTCTTTGTACTGTATGTCAAGAATTTGTGTAATGGATTCTTTGAATTTGAGTGATCTTTCAGATTTATTTTGAAAATTGTTCAGAATTAATGTACAGTAGTTCATTTAAGCTTCTGCTAAAGGTAGAGGCACTGTGTGCACGGCAAAACAATAAATAGAATTAAGGTGCTCTTATGTTCTGCACAATCTGCACATATTTAGAACATGGTGATCTGCTTCTATGCTATTTCTATTTTGATTAGTGCTGTACAGATTTAAATATTCTATTAGGGTAGAGTAACTTATTATTCTGTTCACAATACGATATAAAAATATGTGAAGCTAATATTGGTTACTTCAAGGTTTTACCTGTAAACTGTTTCAGGAGAAAATTTCTAATGTTTTTTTCTCTTTACATTTTTTGATTGTGGTGATGGCTTATCAATAGGTTTGCTTTATAACTGAATGTATAAACATATTATAAATGTACTACTGGCTACAGTGTTAGACTTCAAACCACAAGTTTGCTGGTTCAGCCTTTACTATCAATTCATTGTGTGACCTTGAGGAAATCATTTAACCTGCCTGTGCTCCCAAGTGCACACAAAAGAAACAAGTGTAAATAATTGTATGGTATCCCGAGCCTGTAAATTGCCTTATATTTGGGCATTAGTCAAACAAAATGATCATATTCCAGAGGTGATGAAAAGACCCAATGGCCATAGTGGGTGCCTAAAGCAGCCATTACAGAAGATAAAATAAAGTTGCTGAAGTATAAGTGTTGCACAGAAAAGGTAAGGGTGAGAAAGAGACAGAAAGAGTGAGAGATTGAGAGAATTCAGCTGATGTTGCAAATCATGAAATCTAGGAGGGGTAAGTTAAAATTTGTAATTTATTTCATGTTAACACTGCCGACAGCTTCATGTAAATAGAGTCCTGTTGCTTCATCTCCTCTTATTGTGTTCAAAAAGCTACTGTTTGCAATGTCAGCTGGTTACCAGCATTTATACACCGTTTGCACATTTTCCTATTTGTTTTCTTTATATTAATTACTGACTCGCAGCCCTCCATTCGCCAATACAGTTATTACAATGTGACATCACTCTTGCAAGGGCTCGTTGTGAGGTGTACAATTTTCATCTCTTCTGATGGTTTTGGAAACTAAGGATGTATCATATTTATGTTGTTTTTTTCTAGCAAATTATGCTGTTTATTGTATTTTGTTTTGTGTGTTTTACATGTTGCCTTTAATGTTTTTTGAACACGAGTTATGCTTTTGAAGAGTTTATTTTTCAGCATTGTAGTACTGACTTTATGCCCATCTAATGCTGGGTGGCTAGGTAGGCATTCACATTTATGCCTGTAGATTCAAGTGAGTAAAGCAAGATGTGAGGTCAACAATGAGTACTTCTTTGTCTTAGGGTGGCTTCTGGGTCTGTTGGAGATTTTTAACTCCATATGCTGTATTCTTGATCAGTCTCCCGTCAGCTGTGAAAATACAAGGCATCTTAGGGAAACTATTTTGTGCCTCCAAGATTTTTTTTTATCCCTTATCTTTTTTTAAAATGGATGATTGTCAAACACTTCGTACTGGATGATTATTGCTGTTCGAGTCAGAAGTAATTACAGCACTGTTTAATGCACCCTGTGTATTCATAGTAGCTCAGTTACAGTATTTAGCCATCACACTTATACTGATGGGAGGCATGGTGGAGCAGTGGTAGTGTTGCTGTATCACAGTAAGGATACCGGGGTTTGCTTCCTGGGTCCTCCCTGCATGGAGTTTGCATGTTCTCCCCGTGTCTGAGTGGGTTTCCTCCGGGTGCTCCGGTTTCCTCCCACAGTCCAAAGACATGCAGATTAGGTGCATTGGCGATCCTGCAATGTCCCTAGTGTGTGCTTGGTGTGTGGGTGTGTGTGCCCTGCAGTGGGTTGGTGCCCTGCCCAGGATTTGTTCCTGCCTTGTGCCCTGTGCTGGCTGGGGTTGGCTCCAGCAGACCTCCCGTGACCCTGTGTTAGAATATAGCAGGTTGGAAATGACTTATCCTGATTCAGACAGAATTTTGAGGTTGCTACATTTTGTTTATGTACTTCAGTTATGAGATTTTCTAGTGACAAATGTAAACATCAAACAGCACCACCAGCTAAAAAAGAACACTATTTATAATTCTTTGTGTAACTTACAACACAGCTTTAAGTAACACTGCTGACTGGTGTTGATATACATTTTTAGAGTTCATGGATTGTGCTTTGCTTATTATGAGCTTTTTTGTTTGCTTTTATGTTGCCATTTTTGGTTTAATGTCCATAACATGTCATCTGCAGTGCATAAGTAACATAGTCTCACTACATAGTTTGAAGGTGTTGAATGTACAAGAATTGTTTTTTTGTCTCAATTCCATATTGGTATCTGGTATCTGGATAATCTGACAATTCTAGTTATACAGCGTAACAGGCAAGAGTCCAAGAATTTTTTTATTAATATGTCTATTAATTTTCACTTTATACCTCTTTCTATTTTTTTTAGATTTTCAAATAGACAATGTTATATAAAAATTGTAATACATTTATGACCCCAATTTTCAAGGCAAAAACTAACAATCAATTTAATAGCCATCTTAGCCATGTATGACACTTCGTGGTCTCCATTCAGGGAATAGAATTTGAGGTGGTCCAGGTATACAAGTACAGAAATCGGTTTGTAAACACTACATATGTATATAAAAATTTCATGAAATTAATATTTCTTGAGGGCGGCACGGTGGCGCAGTGATAGCGCTGCTGCCTCGCAGTTAGGAGACCCGAGTTCGCTTCCCAGGTCCTCCCTGCGTGGAGTTTGCATGTTCTCCCCGTGTCTGTGTGGGTTTCCTCTGGGCGCTCCGGTTTCCTTCCACAGTCCAAAGACATGCAGGTTAGGTGAATTGGCGATTCTAAATTGGCCCTAGTGTGTGGGTGGTGTGTGGTTGTGTTTGTGTGTGTCCTGCGGTGGGTTGGCACCCTGCCCGGGATTGGTTCCTGCCTTCTGCCCTGTGTTGGCTGGGATTGGCTCCAGCAGACCCCCCGTGACCCTGTGTTCGGATTCAGCGGGTTGGATAATGGATGGATGGATGGAATATTTCTTGAGAAGGATTAGGGCCTTTTGCAGGGGCCTAACATTTCTGCACATGTTTGGGTTTTATTAGCCTGTTCGTGGCAGTTTTATGTTGTGCTATGTTATTTTAGTAGCATGTGAAAAGGGGATGCAAACAGACATAACGGTGTTGCAATCAGTGTTTTTCTGCAGTGCTGTTGTCTGTGACCATACTGGTAAGATAGCAACACCCAAAACAATGCACTATGGTCTGTAAGAATGCCCACTTTTTGTGAGAGTTAACACGTTGTTTGAGTGCTAAGGTGAGAGTTACAAAAATGTATGGCAGTAGATGCATTGCTCTTATGATCAGGGTTACAATAGTTAGGTTTTGAAATATCACTTATGTTTGAAAATGTGAACAAAATAACTATGTGTGTGCTGTGTAAACATTTAATGTATTACTGAAGTGAAGTTGTGTAACTAATCAAAAAGAAACATACTTTTACTTGATTGGTTAAGTATGTTGAAGAAAGGTAAAAAAACTAAAATAAATGCAGCGTACGTTTGAGGAACGTGAAGCCTGCTAACATGAAGGAAAAACCCAACTACCCAACACCCTATAAACAAAGAAGGAGACCACTTCATAATGGGACATTTGCTTTGCTTTGTTTTCTCATCACAGTGCTCAATCCTGCTCTCTGCTTACTGGATCTGCTTCCACATAACTCAAATGGGCTTCTTTCAAGTGAATTTAAGCAGTCAACATTAAAAAGAATTCTAGCTAAGTGTAGTTGTTCAGTTTAGTTTTTGGAGTTGTTGTCCTTTGATGCCAAGGAGGATGAAGGGACACTTTGCTGTTTATTAACCGAAAAATGTAAAAAAAAAAAAAAGATGGACTTTTAAATAAGCATGTTTTAGAGTGTTATTTTATATTTATTTTGTTGTTTGTAATTTTAAGTATATTCTACATAGTTTTTATGTATATATAATTGATTTAATTGTGTATAAAGTTTCTTGGGATAAATAAAAGAACTGCTGATTATTTACACTATAGCTACCAAGCAATCCTGTGTTAAGCCTTCTACACAATAATTAAGTATGTACGTAAGTAAGTAAGTAAGTCAGAAAGTACCTGACACTGAAGAAAGTTGAAGTAGTTTGTACAGCCGGTAACATTCTGGTAAAAAGATGGATACTGGGAAAGGTCTCCATTTAACAATAGATCAAAAACCTACAAAGAATAAAAGTTAAAAAATAGCAGACATTATTCTAGATGGAAAATCTGTTTCACAGAACTTTATAAAGCACTAGACGCAAACTAATTAGAAACATGTGGTGAACATCCCACCTCCCATTATCTTAAAAGGCTAATCTATATCATACGCACAATGTAATGTCATTGAAGGCTTGATGAAAAACACTTTGATGAACAAGAAAATGTTTTTGTTTCTGCATAACAAATATATTTCACACTAGAAAAAGTTTATTTGCATTGTCAAATAACAACCTGAGTAATATAAACTGTGAAAAAATGTGAAACCTTCAATTTTAAACAATCTGAAGTAAACAAAAAGATTTCAGTGGTTTCATGCAAGCTTTAGTAACTAGTTAGAAGCATATATTAGCAAAGACATAAAACTTGATGCTCATATCTTTAACCAGACATACACAAGAAGTGTTTAAACTACAGGAAACAAAAAATAAATGACAAATCATGCATTCAATTATTACAGTGTTTGTTTGTAAGTATACAATAGTCCAGAAGTGTGTCATCTATTTTCACACAAACAAAAAAACCCATTTTCTGTGATCTCCAAAATATCAGAAAACAGCATTAAAAAATCTTAAATTACAAATGTACAATCAATTTTTTGATCTCATATTTCTGTATACTTAATCTCAAGACAAAAATATATGAGAAAGAAAACCGCTCTATTCTCTTAAATGAACTGGCAACATGCAGCATCATTTAGTTGATGAATACAGGAAGAATAAAAAATGTTTCAAAATCTAGCCACCTTTGATTACAACAGCCAGTAAATACAAAAAGAAATACTAAACTTGTTTCTGGCATACTTAAGGGATCCCAAGTGCATTTCTTAATCATAATTATTATATACTTAACTCTATATGTTTTTATATTGGGAAAAGGATGTTAAAGATAGAGCTGCCAGGCAAGAGGAAGGCCTAAGAGAAGGTTTATGGATGTGGTGAGAGAGGACATGCAGGTGATGGGTGTAACAGAGCAAGATGCAGAGGACAGAAAGATATGGAAGAAGATGATCCGCTGTGGCAACCCCTAACGGGAGTAGCCGAAAGAAGATGAAGAAGCTTAACTCTATATGTTTTTATGTTAATATGAAAATGAAATAAAGGATTTCTAAGTATAACATTAATTTCACTTTTGTTTTGTATGGTTGTGATGGTTAAGTTATGCAGGGTCACATACACAGTAAACTTCTTTTTAGATCACATAATGGAAGCATATCTAATGCTTGTAAGACTTTTTTTTTTAATTTAACAATTTCACTAAGAAAGGGCATCAAAACGTTCAACAGGCATGGACATACCAGAACCTAATGCAGTACTTTTACAACAAACATATGTTTTGAACAGTATGGAATTGAAATGAGAAGTGTATTTTTGGTCCAAACTGTATTTAAGGTGCATTATGTGCAACCCACAGCTTTGGAGTAACCGATTTACTCATGTAGGCCCTACATATACTTGCTTTTTACATGGCTCTTCCCTTTTCTGCCTTAGTCTATTCCACTAAACAAGCAATTTGTGCAGTACTACATTGCACAAATAATTTCATATGTAACTGTAAACAGAAGAAAAGTCAGTAATTTAAACCTTCAATCTTGGTATAAGTTGCCCCAAGACATGAACCAGTATAGTGCCTTTAAATAGGCAAACAGGGATTGGAATTGACCATAAAAATACATAAACACAAACATACGTATATATTTTAATCTTTATTAATCTGTAGCTAAAAGAGAAATAAACCAGACATAAAATTAAAAATTCTGATTTAGTATAAGCTGCCTGCTCTAATTCATCTACTTTATAAGGCAGAAATATATAACAAATAAAAATAATAGGGCTAGATCTTTAATAAAGGATCAAATTCAAAAAGCCTGCTCTAATTAATGTACTTTATAAGGCAGAAATACATAACAAATAATAATAATAATAATAATAATAGGGCTAGATCCTTAATAAAGGATCAAATTCAAAAATAACATCCTATTTGTAATCAATGACCTTGAAATAGTCTACAACAATATCTCACATGCTCATGTTTGAAATTTGTCATTTTTAAGTTTCTAGAAGTGGGCTAGGACTACTGGTAAACATACCACAAATAATATATTCATGATCAGAAATCTTGAAATTGCATAAAATCACAATCCACATGCCTATATTATCAGTCCCCATTTTTATAGGTTTAGTGAAAAGGAGCAACTTTGACTCCTCACATCCCATTAGGGGGTGAATCACAGGGGTCGGTTGATGTAGAATACACCACTTCAAGTCCTTCTGATCATTTCTGTGAAGACACTTATTGGTTTATTCATTTTTATTCAGTGGGGGGATCTCCTGCACAAAATATGGTCTTAAATGGTCTAACAATGAGGACTTTTCATTTCTAGAGGGAAAAAAAAAAACATACAAAACACAGAACATCATGTAAGATGTATAACTAGACATTAAGATGGCTTGAATGGTATATCATATGTGGGGCTTTTCTTGTACTGGTGAGTCAGGAGGCACTGGACAAAAAAACTGACATGATTTTAAAGGGTTTGTATGTAATTCTTATGAGCACAAAAAGCTGAATTTTACCTTCACATGTAACAATTGTGAATAATATAGTACCGTGGAATAGGGTAATGGAGCAGAGACTGAAACAGGTGGAAAACTGTGTGCTTTTGAATTTGCATTAACATCCTCATTAAAATATATGGTATTTTACGTTTTAAACTTGACTGAATTATTCAAACCCTGTGTTCTCCTGAATACTCTAGCTACTGTCATGTCCTTAACAGATTTGATTTTTACTACTGTTTTGTTCTAATACTTTTTATGTACTATTTGATTAATGGATGTTTTCCCTAAAAGTAAGTCCTCAAAAACAGAATACTTTTTATGTGATACCAGCACACTTGACATGTCTGATTAATGCAAACCACAGAAACATTAATATGTAAAATATAACTGGATTCATATTATAGTGCCTGCCAAACGTTTTCATATGTTACTGGATTATTAATTAAACTCACCTACTTATTCCAAACTGTATTTTTATTATTCGTCAAGATTAAAAAAATTGAAAGACAAATTAGTTATTTGTCAGCAAATATTTTATCATGAAAAAACAATTATGTGCTACCTTCATAAGGATTCAGCAATCTTTCTTCTTGTACCTTGTAGTTTTCACAAATGATACAAACTGTCCTCAAAAGGATATGCAGTAGTTGACAAAAAAGGAAGTTGCATTCACTTCCCATACACTAAGAAAAGGGAAAACATTAACATTTGGAGTATTGCACTGATTCTGTTCTTGACTAAACTGTTTTACTTCTTGTAATGTGATCTATAGGGTCCATTAAACAAGTATCCATCAAAACTTAAAGGGATATTCCACTTTTGAATTGAAGGCATGACTAAACCAATGAATTAGGGGGCGGGTTCAATTCAAAATATCATTCCCATGACACTTTAGCTTCCAGTTTATGACATACCGTGATTAGTCTAGAACCATATGTCAAATGTTATTTTAGCAAAAAAAGCAAGTGTTTTGCACATTTTGAGCATACGGCTGGATAATTGACTTGTTGATAATACAACATGAGTAATGTAAATTGTTTTTACTTTTTACCCCCAATGGACTCTTTTCACATTGTTGGCCATTGCTCACTAAAGGCTTCAATTATATCAGATTTTTTTTTCTCCAATCTGCAATAAAACATGAGATTAACCATCTCCCATAAACTAAATCAGATAAATAACATATACAAAAAATTGTTTTTGAATGGAGTATTCCTTTAACATTTGAAAAAGACTTGTGAGGGAAGTCAACGTGAGCCCAATAATAACCACAGATTTAAATGACTAAAACTAGATGAAAGGTGGATTAGTAAAGTATATCAACAGCTCTTCATAACACTGTCCTGGATAGGAGGATGGTAAGAAAGAACCTGTTCATTTATCAACCTATCCTTTTTCTAAAGGGCACATTTCAAGTCAAAAGATTAACCTTACATTTCATCTGCAACTGGCCATTGAGCACAAGAATGACAAAAACTTAACTATGTCAGATGAGTTATGCCCACAGTAAAGGTGGCAGATGGAAGTATCAAGTTGGAAATCAGGAGCTATACTACTGCACAAAACATTTTCATGGAGTTTGGTAAATTCTTCTATTACGAAAAACAAACAAACTAAAGCCTAGAAGCAACAGCACAGGAAAAAGCAACACTAGAGTGGTTCAGAAGTAAAATAGTCATTGGTGTTTCTTAAGTTGCTCTGTCAACCTCAGTTTTTGATATCGAAGTAAATTCTTAACTTTATAATTTTTTTCTTGAGCATGTGAGTTTGCAGTATAATTATGGATCTGGACAAGATGTGATTTTCTTTGTTATTATTTTAAGGTACAAACACTTTCAGAAGAAACACTATTTATACTTTGCATATTAATATTTCTACAGTTTGTGCCAATGAGACAAAAATGCTGATTGTGCTTTTCACATAAAAGGATTATGTTTTACATTACTTAATTTTAGCAAAATGTCCATACATCACAACAAAAAAAGTTTGATTTACTCAGTCAAAATAAAAAATACAAATACTATATTATATATTACAATGGAAGAGTCTGTCAGTGCCACCACCAATATTCTCCAGCCAGAAAACATAGTAGTACTGTTTGAGAAGAGTCCACAACCATAAATTTAGGTCTAGACAGCTAGTCCTCAAATAACATTTTTTTTACTGAGGATATTGTAGCTGCATCCAGGGCAGGTAGAACATCATTTTGCAAAGATAAGACAAACTTACATAACAAAGAGGGAAAATTGATATAGGGTGATTCACACTTATGTTACTTTACTTACTTTTTGGGAAGAACAAAAAATGAACGAAAGAGTAGATTATGATTGTGTTGCATATACACAAAAAGCAGCACAAAATGAGGAAATCTGCAGTGTGTTTAGCTGTAGAGTATTGCCTTTCTAAATTATTGATAGATACATTGATAGATCAAACAATAAATAATGTATGGTACATACTTCAAAGGCTTTGACCCATTTTTTCTGTTGGATGTACATCACTCCCAGATCAGTTTGCTGCTTGACAAACTCTTTTTGCTTCTCATCTACAATGCCCGTCTGATACATGAACTCTGCATATCCTCCCAGCATCTAAATGTTAGAAAAAAGACATTAAGAAAAGGATTCCCTCACAGCTAAAGTAGGTCAAGAACAAAGTGTATATTTATATAAAAAAAAAAAACACCACAAAGGCTTTCTTACTACATGTGGTAGAAATTATACCTAAAAGCTATTAGATTGATCACTGACAAAAGACTTCCTTTTATCACGATGGGCTTGTAACTTAAAAGGTACTTTTCACATAATTAAAACATAAACAACCTACCATTTCAGGATCACAGAGTCCATCTCCAATTGCAATCCCCTTGAAGTTGATTTTGATTTTAGCTGATGGGTTGTTTTGGTGGATATAATAACCAATTGCTGGGATATATTTTCCTGCATAAGACTAAAAATGAAACATATTATAAATATACATACACAACAACAATGAATAAAAAGCTGAATTCCTTTTATGTCATGAACCACAATTTAAGTTGAGTGCAAGCAATACTTGATGCATAAATGAAATGTGCAAAAAACAAGGTAAAACCTATATAGGCAAAGATTTTTAAACATACTTCTTTATTTTTCTTTAAGAACAATTCTAGGCTTTACAGTACCAATAATATAAATATGCTATGCCCATTAGTTACAAAAGAGTTATGACCACTATTGTATTTTGAAAAAAACTTACAGTTGATAATACAAAGCAAAAATAATTAAAAGGAAAATGACAATACATTGTTTGAGTAATTGGTTTTTATTTGCTCAGATATACTTTTAGTTTGACAACACTCAGTTAGCTTTGTGCAAAGTGCACAGTGTTGTCTTGGTATAAATAAATGGTGGGTGATCTTTTGGAAATTCAACATGGCTAAATAAAACCCACGATGAGACAAAAAGACATACTCTTAGACAAAAGCTGGAATCCAGCGAAACAATGGCAGATTAATTGTGAAGAAAACACCATACATTCCTATGGTCATCCCCAGCATGTTGTGTAGATCAATAGGTCGTTTTGAGTTTGCCATGCACCCCCATCCAACCCTGTGATCAGAGAGTGGCCAAATATAGCAGTAGCATCATTTTTACCACATAAAAAGTGGTTTACAGTCAAAAGAAGCCTCTGATCTTCAAAAGGTAAACCTGTATCCAGGTCACAAATTTATGTATTCAGCACTCAGAAACTTGTCTGTTATTGCTGAAAACAAATTGCTCATAACTGGCGACTCCATAGACTGTAATGTTCAAAAATTCAGCAGTTCAAGTTTGATGTTTACCAAGGGGGGCTCTCTAAAGATAAACAGACTAAACTACTAGATGATGAAGTTTCTAACTTATTTATTTTTAGCAATCTAAGGGCATTAAAGAGGAAGCACATATATATGTGCAAAAAAGCTAAAAGAAAATGTCACAATTTTAATTATGCCCGATGCACGGTGGCCAGACATCCCAATTTGAGCAGGAATGACCAAGGAAGTTCAACAGATCAATCCTGAGTCCCGCATTGTCTCTGGAAAAAAATCATGATTAAACAAAAAATTCTTAATTAAATTTTTATACTGAACATCTAGTTAAAAAGGCCCGCTACATTTTTGTGGATAGCCTGGTGTACTGTCAACTGAATCTGAGTGTTTGAATCGTGTGTGTTCATGTAAGTCGTGTACTCATGTTGTCATACACTTCTTGTGCTCATCATGGCTTCTCATGCTTGTGTGTAATTCATTTTGAAAGTAAGTGATACTGATGAAGTCTTTTAGACTAACAAGGTAGTTTGTATCTAAATATCTACATTCTATTTACATATGTCGTGTTATTATATGAAACATAAAACATGTCACAAGTGATATCAAACATGCTGCACCTAAATTTAGAATAAAAAAAAATAAGTGAGGTTATATACAAAGTTGCACAAAATGTTTACCGTATATTCATATTTATATGAATTTAGTGTGCATTGAAATATTGCATTATTACTAGTACTAACTACTTGTGTAAATAAAATATCAATATTATTTTAACATTATTATGATGATAAGCATTATTTCTTTCGTTTCATATAAAGGTTTATATCTAAAATTTGTTAAAAAAATATATATTTTAATGTAAGAACTTTTCATTCTCATAGAAGAGAAGTTCCAAAGATAAAAGTACTCTGCCTAAGAAAATGTTAAGGAAGTTTTTATCTTTTTTTTGGTAGCACAAAATGGTGGCTGCTCCGATCTCTGATTTTGGAAATATGACAACCCTGGCTTGGTGCCTTGCCAAGAACAGGGCATGTAATTAATAGCAGTCTGCTATGCTTCATTATTCACTGGAAACCAGGAGAGCACCTAAAATCAAGTTTAGTTCTGCTCTGACTTATACCAATCTTTGCGTTACAATTTCAAAATGATTTAAACATAAAATTGTTGGCACAGTGTACCTTGCATTAAATTCATATATTCCAGTTTGTGTTGATGTCAATAATACGTCATGTATTAAAGCTTCATATAAAAATTGAACTGTCTCATTCACATAACAGCATTCTAAACCTTTGTCTATGAAACATTCCTTTATTAGCAAAGAAAAGTTTTAGTTAATACAATTATTTTAAGAATAAAGTCCCAATATCTGTTTCCTTATTGAAAATGACTTATCTCTTGTGAAAGGGAGCCCCCGGACACAGACAGGCAGACACATTACAAGCCATCACCACACGTTTATTTACACAATTAATATAATACAAGTCTAAGTGCACCACACCAACAAACCCCCACAGTCTGTCACAGTCCCCGGCTCTTCACTGGCCGTCTCTTCTCTCTTCCAAACACAACACACTCAGGGCCTCTCCTTGCCGGCTCCTCTGACCTTGTCTACCTCCTTACCCGACTCCAGCCTTGATTGCAGGGAGGCGGCTCCTTAAATAGGCAGGCAGGTGCGGACCACACCCAGCCACCTGCCACACTCTATATATATATATATATATATATATATATATATATATATATATATATATATATATATATATATATATATAAAATCCAACGTCTGTCTGTCTATCTGTATGTTTGTCCACTTTTCAAGAGAGAACTACTTAATGGATTTAGATCAGGCTTTTTTCTAGAATTTGCTTGAACTTTCCAGTTGATTTTGCTACTTCTCTAATCACACTAAGAATCGTAGTTCACTTGCAGGAGTGATATATTCGTGCTAATCCGAGACAGAGGCTGCAGGCCGAGGGGAGGGGGAAGCGTGACGTCAGGAGTAGGGAGCCAGGCAGGGAACCTCTTTGCTGTCCTGTTTCACTTCTATGCAGGCAAAGCCGCAGGGGGTGGCTAGTACTGTATATACAGACACCACACCTTTAGCTGATGCTCCTCCGTATAGCTTTACCAAGCTCCATAAATTATATATTAGAGGCAGAGGAAGTATACCTTGAACAATATTTAATGATGCATTTTGAACATCACCAAAAAATCTAGCTATTCTCTCCTTGTGAGGATCTAATATTAAACTGAATTAAATTGGTTATATGGTTATTTTACTAAATGATAAACACCCTAGTCTTTAGTCTACCATGTTAAGTGAATGTTGCAACCATTGATAAGACTTCTCTAATAATTATAATGAAGTAAATATGAATATGATAAATTTCATATTCACAAAGATGTGAAAACCATAACGGTTTTCTGCTCATGATCGAGTGGAATTTCACTACCACATCTTAAAGACACATGTTGTAAGTTAACTGGCTACTCTAATTGGCTCTGAGCAGGGACTGTGCACCCGATGCTATCATATGGCCACTGTGGCCATGAATTGTACAAAGTGGCCACAGAATATACACCACTTGTATTAGCTAAACTCTACTTATCTAGCTTAGGAATGCTATTAGCACCTAAAGTGCTTAGGTTTTACAAAAGTACTTAGGCATTACAAAATGAATAGTAAAGGGAGTCTTACCAATCTGACTTCCACAGTTATAAACCATGGTAACACATGTAGTATATAATACATTAATGAAAAAAATCAAGGAAATCCAAGTGTTAAACTACTTGTACTATTAAAATTGAAAAATGATTTTAAATCATCCACATGATTCTAGGATGTACAAGCGCTGCAGATTCTATTTTTCCAACCAAAACATGAGCCACTTTCCATTTAGCAGAAGGAATGTTTACTGTCTTATTCAGAACAGTGCACATGGAAACATGAAATCTAATTGTGATCACATGCAGAAAAATTACACAAAATTCTTAATTAGAAATGCTTTTAGGTTTGTGGTTTTTTTTAACTACAACTTTATGTGACCAAGTAAACTTAGGGCTACAATAATCGAATAATACACATACCGCTTAGAATTAAGGCCAAAAAGTTCTATCTTTGTCTCATCAGACCAGAGAATCTTATTTCTCACCATCTCAGAGTCCTTCAGGTGTCTTTTAGCAAACTCCATGTGGGCTGTCATGTGTCTTGCACTGAGGTATGTGTGGAGACAACCAAGCACTGCTCATCATTTGTCCAATACAGTCCCCACAGTGAAGCATGGCGGTGGTAGCATCATGCTGTGGGGGTGTTTTTCAGCTGCAGGGACAGGACGACTGGTTGCAATCGAGGGAAAGATGAATGCGGCCAAGTACAGGGATATCCTGGACAAAAACTTTCTCCAGAGTGCTAAGGACCTCACACTGGGCCGAAGGTTTACCTTCCAACAAGACAATGACCCTAAGCACACAGCTAAAATAACGAAGGAGTGGCTTCACAACAACTCTGTGACTGTTCTTGAATGGCCTAGCCAGAGCCCTGACTTAAACCCAATTGAGCATCTCTGGAGAGACCTAAAAATGGCTGTCCACCAATGTTTACCATCCAACCTGACAGAACTGGAGAGGATCTGCAAGGAGGAATGGCAGAGGATCCCCAAATCCAGATGTGAAAAACTTGTTGCATCTTTCCCAAGAAGACTCATGGCTGTATTAGCTCAAAAGGGTGCTTCTACTAAATACTGAGCAAAGGGTCTGAATACTTAGGACCATGTGATATTTCAGTTTTTCTTTTTTAATAAATCTGCAACAATTTCAAAAATTCTTTTTTTTGTCTGTCAATATGGGGTGCTGTGTGTACATTAATGAGAGAAAAACTTAATTTAAATGATTTTAGCAAATGGCTGCAATATGACAAAGAGTGAAAAATTGAAGGGGGTCTGAATACTTTCCATACCCACTGTATGTAGAATATGTATGCTCTACCAATGTCTGCGAGTTATGTCAAAAAATAAAATGCCTCCTTACATGATATATCGGTAATTAAAAAAAAAACATGTTGGCTTTGTTATCTAAGTAACTGACATCCTTCCCCATTGCTGAAACAAATCTGTTTTTTTTCCCTATTTTGAGAATGGGCTCTAGACGCAGTGATTAATCACCAAAATGAACAGTCTCAAAAAATAAACTTTAGTTAATTTGAAATGTAAGACAACTGGTGTTCAAAAAAGAATGCCATATTTAACATTAAAAAAAAAGCTGGAAACAATTCACTTTACTTAGAAAATCCCCTCTGTGAAAATGTTAGCTTTTTGAATGCACACAATGACTTGTTGAGTATTGCACCCAGGACAAGTGAAGTGTGAGAGACTCCTGAGGCAAATCAAACAAAAACACTGTACAAACATGTAGAAGAAGGGAAGTGTGTGGATTATTCTCGTTTACATAAGCTGCATGAATCTTAGTCACAGCTTCTTGCAAATTATTGAATTTTAATGGAGATGAGCATGTGAAAGGAAAAACTTAGACAGCCTAATGTAGAAGGAAAAAGGACACAGACTGAAGAACAGAAACACAAAGGTAAGACTTGTCAGTCCAATCAAATGTTATGGCAAAGCTTATTCAATTTAATAATTTGACTGTCAGAATAAATCTGTGTCCACAATGTTACAGTTTTAAAATTCTACAGCTTAAGTGATGTTGAAATTTCTCATTTTCTGTCAGGTGGCATCTCTTGAATTATTCTTGCAAAACACCAGAGTACTGCATTCTTTTTCATCTTATTATGTAGTTCTTAATGAATATTACTCTGTTTATATAACAACTTTGTCACATTCCAGGAACTACGCCAAAAAGTTATGCTTACCTCTCCAGTTGCGTAGAAGTCATTTTTCTGGTATTCATAGAATATTTGAAAGAACTGAGTAAGTGCACTGATGAAGAAAAAAATATATATATGTGATACAATAAAATGTACTTAAAAAAAACAATGGTGACGCAAAGATAAATATTCAAATCTCTATAACCTGTATAAGTCCCTTCCTACATCATCTTGGTTGCGGGCAAATCCTTGGTCGTCGTCAGTGAAACTGAATCCAGTGCCAACCTACATTAATGTAAAGCAGTTATATTCATAAATATAAATAAATTATATTCACGTACTTTCAGTGTATCAGGCAGATTAAATAACATTTTTATAAGTAAGAATAAAGGATGTTATATTCACTCTAATTCAAAATCTATTTAAAAAAATGGAAATAAAACTCTGAACTCCAGTATTATGCTACCATTCTTCAAACCAAAAGAATAACTATTACAATTTTTGTAAAGCACTTTATGACAGATGGGCACAGCGACACAGTGATTACCATTGCTGCCTTACAACCTAAACTTGGACACTATGTGTTTATGACGAATACAATAAAGCTATGTTTAACAAACCTTACACCAAAAATTGATTATTTGTGTCATATAATGGAAGCATTTACTTTTATCATGCTTGAAACATAAAAGTTTTTATTATTGCATCTTTTTGCATAAATATATACTGTAAATGCATGTATTTAGTAATATTATCTTGATTAAAATATTTTTCACATAACTAACTTTTTTTTTACATTTTCATAGCAGTTCCACAGATCAAAATTTTTTGTAGATGGCTCTGTAGTCCCAAACATTTTATAATGTTTAGATGCCTAATGTAAACTAAGTGATATCAGAGTTAAGATTGCTTTAATTCTTTAATTCATTAGCTGCATGCCAGAGTGGGGAGCTTGCATTGATCCTTGTGTTGTTTCACTGTAATGTGGTAACTCCAATTTGTTTGATGGGAGATGAGTAAATACTAACATTACACAAGCTAAACATTTCCAAAGGTATACAGTAAAATCTACAGCTGCCATGTCATTACGTTTTTGCTGTGTTAGATATATTTTTTTATTTAACATCTTTTATAACTACCTTCAGTTTTTCTATATACTTTTGTTTACTAGAGATGATTGTGGTCAGTGTTTAGTCATGGAAAAAAGATAATGCAACCACCTTGTTCACAAGTAAATGATAAACCTTACTTTTCTGCAAGTACCGTGTATTCTGAATGACAGAGGATTGCTGAAATATTTAGTAAAACAAATATGCAAAATTATGTAAAGATATTATTTTAGAATCTGAGTTGATTATGTTATGATACCCTGCAGTGGATGGCATGATGATACAGTGGTAGCTCCATGCAGGGTTAACGGCCTTGGTCCTCCGTGGGTGGAGTGTATATGTTCTCTCTGTGTCTGCATGGTTTTTCTTCCACAATAAAAAGAAAAGCAGGTTAGGTGCATTGGCAGTACTAAATTGGCTCTAGTTTGTGTTTATGTGTTCGCCCTTTGATGGACTGACGCCCTGTCTACAGATTGTTCCTGCCATGCATCTTATGTTTACTGGGAAAGACTCCTAGGAGGTTTGAGAAATGCATGAAGGGATACTGTGAAGTGACATAGCCTTTGAACTAAAAGGCACAAAAACTGATACATTGGTACTAATTCGGTACTAAAGTTCTGAAAATGTAACAGTAAATCGGTAGCTCCAAGAAAGTTGGTACTGCACTCGTGTGGCTACAAGTAGACAAATTACTCTTGAAGGCACAATGATACATGAAAAAACGGAGTAAAAACAACATATAAAAATGTCTCCCTCTGGTAATGATACAGCACCACATTAACACATGTTGAAAACAAAAACAGCAGATGTCATATGTCATATAAATGCTTTTGTGTTCACACATGAAAATTTCAGCACATGACTGCAGGAATCGCACAGGATCACATTTCTGTCACTTTTATCCCATTAGAGCAACTCTGGACCTGGAGGGCCACAGTGGGTCCAAGTGTTCATTCTAACCCTTTTCATAATTAGTGACCTATTTTTGCTCCTAATTAACTTCTTTTGAAATCATTTTATTTGACTTGCTCTTGAAGACTCAGACCCCTTAATTGTTTCTTTTTCTTTAATTAGCTGCCAGACAATAATGATACAAAATGAACCAAAACATGACCAACATTGCTGATCATACAGTACCTGAAAATAAAGAAAAATGAGGGTCTCAGAAATGCTGATCTGCTCACGTCCCCAAAACATTTGAACAGTGCTCTTAGAAAAGAGAAAATCAACAATTTCGGAAATGTCTGCTATTGCGCAATGAGAGTAACAACATGCCAAGGAATTAAAGAATGAGTTTAATTAACAACAAGAATCAGAGCCTAATTAAGCAATTGGTTGGAGTGAAATTGGTTGGAGTTTGAGACCAGGGGGGTATTTTCCGTACATCGCTTAAATCATCTGAGATCAGATGCCTCATCTTGGATGAGTTAATGCTGGTGAAACTCATCCGGGATAAGTCGGTTTTTCAAACGCAGCCGTGTAGTAGATTAGTCGAGCTGGATCTAATCATCCGAGATGAATGCGCGCGCCCGCGCTGATTGAAAAGCCCGTATATATTGAGTCTAGAAAACATGACCAGTAAGTCTTTGATAAGCTGTAACAAAATGACGAAAGAACGGGCGCATTTTTTTTTTTCACACAAGCAGAGCAAGACCTTTCATTCGAAGGACATGAAGGATTTCAAGATTTAATATGCACAAGGGGTAACACTGCAAAAGCAGCCCAAACCACAAAGACAGCTGGCAAAAAGTGGCTGACAAATTAAACGCGTGTGCATTGTACTTACTGAAAGCAGCGTTTCGTTTCCTATGTGTCAGATTATTAATTATTATTTAACTAGCAAAATACCCGCGCTTCGCAGCGGAGAAGTAGTGTGTTAAAGAGGTTATGAAAAAGTAAAGGAAACATTTTAAAAATAACGTAACATGATTGTCAATGTAATTGTGTTGTCATTGTTATAAGTGTTGCTGTCATATATATATACATATACACATATACACACACATATACACACATATACAGATATATTATATATACATATACACATATATTTTTTATATATATATTTTTTATATATATATATATATATATATATATATATATATATATATATATACACATACATACATACATATACACACATAGATGCACTTACAATAACATAGAAATCAATATAAACAACATTAACATCATTATCATATGAGAATATGAAGTAATATATAAGAAGCACATTTCATATAAATATTAATTATTAAACAGTAAAATCTTCTTCTATAATTTGCTACCGTGGCTTTTCGTTGGTCTGTCCAGGATTTTAAATCACATGTAGCTTGCAAACCGTTTCACGTATTGAGTTGAAATGTGGTACACATATAATACGTCACGTCTGCTATCCGCTTTATGGGTGATGAATGTATTACTCTTTTTATGTTTATTTTATTTTAGAATCAACTCCTATCTGCGCACACCAGGGCGGCCGTGGGCAGATGCGTATGGTGTATTCACTCCATGTTATCGTGCATTGCGCTGTCACTGGTATTTTGATAAAAGAATTTGAACAATATATAAGAAGCGTATAAATTATGAAACAGTAAAACATTAACATTTAAGAAGTAAAGTTACATTGAGTACTACTGCAGTGCCTTCGGGTATACCTCATTTTTTCTTTGCCCATTACATGCTTAAATGTATACATTTTTTGGTGTACCTACCCGAGAACACGCGACATATAACCGACCGTGGGAGAAGCATGGATTTTAAACACGCGTTGAGTTCATCTGCTGGTCTCCGTCGTGGAATAACTGGTAATGTTTGACTAAAATCTACAGCGAGTAAAACGACATTACCTCCTTTTTTTTTTTTACAATCTCTGAGATCTTGCTTTTTTCGGTTCAAGGCTTCATAAGCTCTTTTATGTTCAATGTTGTACTTAATAAGTACTAATTATCCCAAACCATCATCTTTGAATGTTGCAAGACTTTCGCCTTGTATGTAGATCGGGGTAATTACATTCATTGCATTCCTAGTCTGAATCACAATCTGATTGTATGGGTGGTTACCTGGCACTGTAGGGTTGCCACCCATCCTTTAAAATACGGAATCGTGCCGCGTTTGAGAATGAAATTGCGCGTCCCGTTTTCAATCAATACTGGACGGGATTTATCCCGTATTTTTTTTATCATTTTTTTTTTTAAAGCAGCGTCTCATGCAAATCATCCCACACGCATTTTATGAAGATGCCTCCTTTCCTACTTTTGATTGGGTAATACTTGATGTCATCGTTAGTTTGATTGGTGTTTTTAACTGTCCAGTGAGGAGGGCGTGTCTTTTAAGTACAGTCTGCAAAGTGTTGGCACTGAGATGTTGCGTCAGCGCCATAGTTGAAGCCCCTAACGTTGCGGTCAGCAAGTCGGCTAACATCCGCCATGTGCCGTCTTTCAGTTGCGAGAAGCAGATCATAGAATGGTTGAAACTGTTGCCCCTAACGTTGCGCCACGGCGTGTGCTTCGTTTATACCTTGTGTCTTCTCATTAAACTTTTATCTCGCGAATATGTTATTGCAATCCGCAGCGGGAGCGTTTCTATAAACTTAATTTAAACTTACGTTTTACACCGTGCTTTGTTTCCCTTATGAACATGCTTGTATGCTTAACTCGCTCCGTTCTCAATTGTTTAATGAATTTTTTGCTCTTCGCTGTTTGCGGCTGTTCCTCCATTTCCCCCTACTTCGTTCTTTTATCTCGCGAATATGTTATTGCAATCCTTAACGGGAGCGTTTCAATAAACTGATTGAAAATAGTTTTGCATTTACCTTTTTAGT
>NC_041406.2:49451628-49454128 GCF_900747795.2 Erpetoichthys calabaricus | reverse complement strand
ACTTTCTCTGATCCTGACGTAGGGGGATTGAGCAGGGGGGCTGTTCGCACACCTAGACGATACGGACGCTCGTCTAAAAATGCTGAAAGATTATCTTCATTGCTATCTTTTGTGCAGCTGCTTCCTGAAAGGACATGCTGCACGGTGCTTCGCATACTTAAAAGCACGAAGGGCACGTATTGATTTTTTTATCTGTCTCTCTCTCTCTCTCTGCTCCTGACGGAGGGGATGTGAGCTGCCGCCTTCAACAGCTTTGTGCTGCGGTGCTTCGCATACTTAAAAAGCCAAACAGCCCTATTGATTTGTTTGCTCCTTTGAAGAGGAAGATATGTTTGCATTCTTTTAATTGTGAGACTGAACTGTCATCTCTGTCTTGTCATGGAGCACAGTTTAAACTTTTGAAAAAGAGACAAATGTTTGTTTGCAGTGTTTGAATAACATTCCTGTCTCTCTACAACCTCCTGTGTTTCTGCGCAAATCTGTGACCCAAGCATGACAATATAAAAATAACCATATAAACATATGGTTTCTACTTCGCGGATTTTCTTATTTCGCGGGTGGCTCTGGAACGCAACCCCCGCGATGGAGGAGGGATTACTGTATATATATATATATATATATATATATATACACACATACATACATACACACACATATATAGATATATATATATATATATATACACACATACAGACACATATATATACATATACATATTTACATATCTACAAATATATACACACATAAATATATATAGCCTTTTTATTTAATCCACGGGTTTTCTGCTGTTTTATTGTTCGTTTATTACGATTGTTATAGTTCTCTTTGTATACCACGTTGTCAGTTCAGCACTCGGGTTGTAATATGACTAAGCCGTGCAAGCTTACTGTTGAGAATGCAACGTATAGTTGTACAGGAGAAAAGCAATCTTGCCTGAAATCAATGGCAACCTTTTGTAGGTCTATGAACTTAATTTAAACTTTAGGTTTACACAGTGCTTTGTTTCCGAAGTACCTGCACTCATGAATATGTCTGTATGCATCAGTCGCTTCATATTCTTTTCCTACATTATCAATTGTGTAATGTGTTTTTTGAACAGGTTTGATTCATCGAAGTGATCACTCGTGCTGCGTTCAGTCAGTTCACGTGAGCCACTCTCTTGTGTGATGTTGCGATGTCCACGGCTTTATTTAATGTTAGCTAAGACCCGGCACTTAAAAGTTTCTCGCTACAGCAATTTTAACTCTGTTACAAAGTGATCCAAAGTCTCGTTTATACCTCGTGTCTTCTCATTAAACTTGTATGTCGCGAATATGGTATTGCAAACGGCAGCGGGAGCGTTTCTATAAACTTATTTTAAACTTACGGTTTACACCGTGCTTTTTTTCCGCAGTAGCTGCACTTATGAATATGCTTGGATGCGTCACTCGCTCGCTTCTTATTGTTTCGCTGCCTGCTCAATTGTGTAATGAATGTTTTCTTCAGCGCTCTTTGGGGCTCTTCCTTGTTTTCTACGTACTGCGTTCACAGTCAGTTCACGTGATTACGTGGGAGGCGTGATGACGCGATACGCAACTCCGCCTCCCACGGCCATCGAGCTGCAGTCTATTACAGTATATGGACAAAAAAGAGGTTCCAGTTATGACCATTACGCGTAGAATTTCGAAATGAAACCTGCCTAATTTTTGTAAGTAAGCTGTAAGGAATGAGCCTGCCAAATTTCAGCCTTCCACCTACACGCGAAGTTGGAGAATTAGTGATGAGTGAGTCAGTCAGTGAGGGCTTTGCCTTTTATTAGTATAGACTAGCAAAATACCTGCGCTAAGCAGCGGAGAAGTAGTGTGTTAAAGAGGTTATGTAAACATATATACAGTGATCCCTCACTATATCGCGCTTCGCCTTTCGCGGCTTCACTCTATCGCGGATTTTATATGTAAGCATATTTAAATATATATCGTGGATTTTTTGCTGGTTCGCGGATTTCTGCGGACAGTGGGTCTTTTAATTTCTGGTACATGCTTCCTCAGTTGGTTTGCCCAGTTGATTTCATACAAGGGACGCTATTGGCAGATGGCTGAGAAGCTACCCGGCTTACTTTTCTCTCTCTCTCTCTCTCTCTCTTGCGCTGACTTTTTCTGATCCTGACGTAAGGGGATTGAGCAGGGGGGCTGTTCGCACACCTAGACGATACGGACGCTTGTCTAAAAATGCTGAAAGATTATCTTCACGTTGGCTACCTTCTGTGCAGCTGCTTCGTGAAGCGACATGCAGCACGGTGCTTCGCATACTTAAAAGCACGAAAGGGCACGTATTGATTTTTTTATCTGTCTCTCTCTCTGCTCCTTACGGAGGGGGTGTGAGCTGCCGCCTTCAACAGCTTTGTGCCACGGTGCTTCGCATACTTAAAAGCAAACAGCCCTATTGATTTGTTTGCTCCTTTGAAGAGGAAGATATGTTTGCATTCTTTTAATTGTGAGACTGAACTGTCATCTCTGTCTTG